>NC_064860.1:12912500-13212500 GCF_024139225.1 Suncus etruscus
ACCAGTAGGCATTTCTATTAGCAGTGAATGTAAGCTCACTTTTCCTCAAAGCCATGCCAGCACTGATTGTTTTTGCTTTGTGATATATATTATTATCACTGGTGTGAGATTAATTGGTTGCTTTGATTTCTCATCAAAATCTCATTTTTAAGTTATATTTTATATTTCCTTAATAAATTATGTATAACATTTTTCATATGCATTTTGACCATTTGTATGTCTTCTCTGAGCTTTTGTTCAACTCTTCATTCCATATATTATGAGGTTGAATCAAGAACAGAGAGTATATATATGCAATTTATAATATATATTTTATATTTTATGTCTTGTCTGAGTAAGTTTTTGTTCAACTCTTCATTCCATATATTATGGGGTTGAATCAAATACACTCTGTTTTTGATTCAACCCCATAATATATGAGAATACTATATATTCAGAGAATAATCTCTCATAATTGGTACATAAAAAATTATGGGTTTAACAAATGCCCCAAAGCAAGTATAAGCTTGCCACAGGAGAGAGAAGCAGAGAATAGGACAGGTAGGGGAACCCTGGGAAATTGTGTAGTTAAGTGGGTACTCTGGTAGAGGGCATATTATGGGAATTTGTTATGCATGGAAACCTATCATTCACAAAATTGTACAACACCGTAACTAAAATAAAAAATTTTAAAGTACTTATATATAAAATTACTGCCAACCAAAAAACTGATCAGTAGCTAAATTAAACTACAATGGCATCGTTATTCAAATTTCAGCTTTTATGAAAATCAATAGCCTTTGGAAATCATATGTAAGTCAAGAGCACTTGCCAATTTATTGGGCTACCTTAATCACTTAATAAATTTGGCTAATGCTGTTGAGAAACAATATTGTGTTTTTCACTGATGAAGAGAAACAAGAACTTTTTCAATCCTCCCTGCCACCTTTGAAAATCAGAAAATAGACACATCGTTCAATTTCCAAAGATGACAAGTTGCCAGGATCTTTCTTGAACAAATGGTTCAAAGATACAGAATTTTAAAACATTCCAATTTGCTGGACAAAGACTACTACACTTAGGTTTCTCTTACTTTCTTACCTTATTGAATCTTGGGTTCTCAAATTGTAACTAATTGTATAAACTCCAATATTTTCCAGTAATTTTCTGCTTTACTTATGAAAATTGCATTCTGATCCTGAGACTTCAAACAAAAATATAATTTCTCTGAGGTGGTTGGTGAAGTTTCAAAGCTTTGATGCATATCAGTTGAGAATTCCAAATAAAAGTCAGTCTCCTCAGCAATGTGACCCTTAGTCTTCAGCTTTGTCAGTGGGGCTGGCTCTGCCTTTTGCTTTACAGAAATTTCATCTATGAGATGGTTTTTGAAAAAAGGACTCTTCTTTTGTAGAATTCAGGTGTAAGTTGACATATCACAGTTCCTAAAATTTTCTCTAGAAAATGATATTACTTCAGTTCAGCACTAATCAAACTTAATCAGGAAAATTCTAATTGTGAAAACTTTAACTTCTCAGAAAATGAGTCAAGCTTCGAGTAAATGTTGGGTAGGAAATTGGCTGTAGTAATTGGTTTTCCCTTGTATTTAAAGTTAGCAATAGAGTTTTTCAATAAGCACACAGGAATGTTTGATGAATCTCTGCATTATTAATGTGGTGAGCAGTTATTCTTAAATTTCAATGTGTAAGAAATTTGAGTAGCCTCTTATGATACATATTGGGTTTCATGACAAGTCAACTATTCAGAATCTATTCGAATAGAGTGAAAATATCACTCTACACATGATTTTATTGGAGGCAACTCTCTGTCCACAGTAATCAAAATAGTACATAACAAATAAAACCCTGAGGGGTTGGATAAATATTATACAGATTAAGGCACTCACCTTGCATTCAGCCAACTTTAATTTGATAGCAAGAAGTACACACGGACTAAATGTAAAGTCTGAACATACACTAAATAATGTAGTTTTTCATATCTTTCTCTCTTCTACTATCTTCAGTCAATTCATTTTATCACAATAAACTGAATTAGTGAGAAATCAAATTACAAAGTTCAGGAAAGAAACTCATAACATTTTAGCAATGAAAAAATTTATAAGTAACTTAAGATTTATTAGAAACTAATGAATATCATGATAGAAAAGCTAGAATGAATTCCTGAAATGTTATGTTTACACCATTTTGAATTATCTTTCCTTTTCTTGCTACAAATGATTTTTTGCCATTGAGCTGTGCATTTGTTATAAGAGGCTGTTGAGGCAATGTCTATCTCTCTATTACAAAAGAAAATGTGAGGGAGGGAGATAAATGGAAGGGAACTGCAAAAAAAAAAAATGGAGGCCTAGGAATAACTTACTGGCAAGAGTCAATAATCTTGTTTTTTTTATTTGTGATTAAAAGTTTCTGTGTTTATCTAAATCTCTAGGTTTTAGATTAAATACAATTTAAAAATAAAAATAAATTCTATCTACTACACTTTAGAATGTATTTACTATGAGTAAATGAGTCCATAAGTATTTACTATAAATTGTGTGAAGGTTTATATGGGTCCGAAAAGTAGTACAGCATGTAATAAATGTGTCTTGCATGTAGCCAGTTTAGGTTTGATTTTCAGTATACTTATGGAATAATACTAAGCATAGAGCCAGAAGTATGAAGGCCTGAGCAATACCAGTTGCTCCATCAGTCCAAACCAACGTCCCCAACAAAAGGAATGACTATGTTCTAGGGATGTCAAGTACAGTAAAAAAATAAAAACATGGAGACCAATCTTGCATGAAGGACCAGGTGACAACCTGTAGCTAACTACATATAATATATTTGTACAATCAAAATCAAACCTACCAATGTTTTGACAGTTCACAATTGCCCTGACAACCAGTGGCAGTATACTGACCAATAATAACCCTAATATGTGGTATATTGACTCTGGAACTCTTCACCCTGAATCTTCTGTCTTTCCTTAAAAAAGTATTGATATTCTATCCTCCAAATTCCCTCTAGTTCTGCACCTGTATGGCCTAAAATTTTACTGACAACTAGGCATCTTTCTACTGGAGGAGGCCTGCAGTCTGCATCTTACTGTGTGTACTAACTTTAAGAATTCCTTAATAAATCTTTCTACTCTATTTCTTTGATTCATACTTGAATTCTTTTTTTACACAGGTCAAATTAAGCTGATTAACTTATGGTGATCTAATGGTCATATTCCAAACCAGAAAGTTTCTGCATGGATGTGATCAAGTTTACAAACAATTTCTGTATTATTTGTTATAAGAAAGAGAATAAATTATAACCAATGACATTTATTGTATACAAACAAACTTTTTTGGGGGGGCAACCAGTTACTTTATTACAAGAAAAGCCTACAGAAAATTGACAGGATTTAGTACTCATTTTATTATCCTATGCTAAAATATACAGATGACTTATGAACTATTTACTATGATCAGAGAAATTTTCTTATATTTTGATAACAAGATGTATAACATCTTTATAAGTGATAAGTGTTGATAAATGACAGCAAGTTTATACTTCAACAAATTCACAGCTGGCATACTGGTATGGGCTTAATATAACAAGATTGTAAAGTCTTTATTTCAAAAAAGGAACAAAATTTCCTCTGAACAACTTATACACTGTTCTAGTCTTTTGTCTATGCAGTAATTTTGATTTAGAATATGTCAAGGACAATGCTAGTACATCCTGAACCGCCAGCAGTACCCGACCCACCAGCAGCACCCCAAAGAGCAGGGCCTGAAAAATGCACATCAATGGAGATGAACTGACAATGACCCAAAGGGTAGAGACATAGGAACACAACCTCAGAGTTCCACTTCATGGCCAAGCACTTTGCCTAGTCAATGAACCTCAGCATAACACATTGAAAACAACACACTACAAACATGACAATGGGAAAAAACTCAGCCCTCCACTATGCATAAAAAAATGAAGATCGAAGCTCTGATGATCCCAGAATTGCCAACCACCTAGTTATCTAACCACCTAGTTAGATAAAGACTTTAGAGAAGAAATATGAGTGATCCTCATAGAACTCAAACTAAACACACAACAAATAAGAATCAAAAAATATAAAAATAAAAAATTAAAAAATACAAATTGAATCACACAGTACTTAACACTTGGTAGGTGAAATGAAAACCTCACTGGAAAGCCTCTCCAACAGAATAATAGTGGCAGAGGACAGAACTAATGAGTTGGAAGAGGAGATGTATAACTCCATACAACAAAAGAGATTGAAAAGAGCCTTAAAACAAATTATCAGACAATGGGAAAAAAATCCTCAAATAATGTAAACAGATGAAAATAGAAGCCTGTGATAAACTCAAGAGAAGCAGAATAATAATTATTGGATTCACTTGACCCAGGAAGAAAATCCTTAGAAAGAATCAACATTCAAAGAAATCATTGAAGAGAGATTCCTAGAGCTAAAGAGTGCATGCAAACAAACCCTGCATGCCTGAAGAGTACCAGCTAAAAGAGATCCAAAGAAAAGCACCCCAAAACACATCTTTGTCGTAATGACAAATCCCAAATATAGGGATAAAATACTGAAATGAAAAATATCAAGAAAGGGCTGGAGAGATAGCATGGAGGTAAGGCATTTGCCTTTCATGCAGAAGGTCGGTGGTTCAAATCCTGGCATCCCATATGGTTCCCTGAACCTGCCAGGAGTGATTTCTGAGCTCTGCCGGGTGTGACCCCCTCCACCCAAAAAGAGAAAAATATCTAAAAGAAAAATTACATTTAAAGGAGCATCCTTAAGATTTACAGTAGATCTGTCATTTGAAACCCTCAAGGCCTGAAGGCGTTGGTGGGATATAGTGATAAAACTCAACAAAATGAATTCTTTGTCTAGAAAACTTACTCAGCCGAACTCACATTCAGGTTTGAAAATATAATACATAGCTTCATAGGTAATCAATAGTTCAGAAACTTTACAGACTCAAAACCAGCCTTAAAAGACAAACTGAAAGGACTATTTATGACAAAAGAAACCAACAGACACATCAAACTCCTACAGAAAGATGTTTTATAAACTATACTTTATATATATAGGTCTCTCCATACCCAAAAAACTAGATACACATTATTTTTCAATGCACATGGGCCATTTTAAAGAATAGACCACATGCTGTCTCATAAAAGATATCTACATAAAATCATGAGGATAGAAATTATACAAACTACTTCTCAGATCATAATGCACTGAAATTAGAAGTGAACTACAAAGAAACACTGAGGAAGAACTTTAATACCTGAAAATTAAACAGCTCACTACTGAACAATTAGTGGTTCATAGATGAAACCAAAGAGGAAATCAAAAGATTCATTGAAACAATTGAGAATAAAGATATGAATTATCAGAATATGTGGACACAGCAAAAGCAGTATTAAAAGGAAAACTTATAGCTTTGCAAGCACTCATCAAGAAGGAAAAAGGAACCTACAGAAACAACTTTATGACATTTATAAAATTAGAAAGTGATCAACAAAATGAACCCAAAATAGGCAGACAGAGGAAATAATAAAGCTTAGACCAGAGATCAATGATTTTGAAATAAAAAAATAAAAAATCAATGATAACAAGAATTGGTTCTTTAAAATAATAAACAAGAACAACAATCCATAGTAAAACTCACAAATGGAGAAAGAAAACTTAATAAACCTAATCAGAAATAAAAAGGGGAAGATCATACAGATTCTACAGAAATTCAAAGGGTAATCAGAGACTACTTTGAGAAACTCTAGGCCACAAATCAAGAGAACCTGGAAGACATGGATCAATTATTTTACTCTTATAACCTCTAACAGTTGAACCAAGATAATCTAGCATATTTGAATAGACCCACCACTACAGAGGAAATTAAAATGATGATAAACACTCTTCCCCAAAACAAAAGCCCAGGTCCAGACTTATTAACTAACAAATTATTTCAAACCTATCAGGAGGACATGCTACCAATGTTCCCAGTCTCTTTCAAGAAATTAAGAAAGAAAAACACTCCAAAATAGTTTGTATGAAGCTAACATCACCCTGATACCAAAAGAAACTATTTACCCAATACTCATCAGATAAGGGGATAATATCTAAGATGTACAAAGTACTGATAGAATTTAACAAGGAAAAATAAATCCAACCTTATCCAAACATGGGAAAAATAAATGAACTGACATTTTCCCAAGGAAGAAAAACAGATGACTAAAAAGGCTTATCAAAAAATCTTCACATGGGGCCGGGCGGTGGCTGGAGGTAAGGTGCCTGCCTTACCTGCGCTAGCCTAGGAGACGGACCGCGGTTCGATCCCCCGGCGTCCCATATGGTCCCCCAAGCCAGGAGCGACTTCTGAGCGCATAGCCAGGAGTAACCCCTGAGTGTCACCGGGTGTGGCCCAAAAACCAAAAAAAAAAAAAAAAAAAATCTTCACATCACTAATCAAGGAGATGAAAAAAGTAATGATGTATCAACTCATGCCAGAGATTGGAACACATCACAAGGAACAAGAACAATCAGTACTGGTGTGGAAGTGGGGAGAAAGGAACTCTCATTCATAGCTAGTAGAATAGCCATCTAGTACAGCTTTTTTGGAAAACAATATGGATATTATTCAAAAAGATGAAAATTGGGCCAGAGAGATACCACAGTGGTAGTGTGTTTGCCTTGCAAATGAACCCAAGACCAATGGTGGTTCTAATCCTGGTATTCTATTTGGTCCCCCTGTGCCTGCCAGTAGTTATTTCTGTGCACTGCCTGGTGTAACCCACCCCCCCCCAAAGATGGAAACTGATCTCCCATGTGATTCAGCAATACCACTCCTAAGGAAATATCCTAGAAACACAAAAACAAAATACAAAAATGCCCTCTGCACTCATTCATTCATTGTAGTGCTATTTATGATAGACAGAAACTGGAAACAGCCCAGATGCCCAACAACCACAGATGAGTAGCTAAATTAATTGTGGTACATCTACACAATGAAATATTATGCAGCTGTTAGGAAAAAACGAAGTCGTGAAACTTGTCTATAAATAGACAGACACAGAGAATATTATGCTGAGTGAAATAAGTCAGAGGGAGAGAAATAGACACAACATTATCTCATTCATAAGAAAAATAAAGATAGTATAGTAATAACAAGCAGAGATCATAGAAATGACAGTCTATTTTATGGCTGAACCCCAACTACAAATATAATTGTAACCATATGGTTTAAATAAAGATCTTATTAAAAATTGAATATGTCAAAATATATTGACTATATATGTAATAACATGCAATAAGTTAGATATGGGCAAATACTTTAGCTTCAGAATATCCTGCTCATTATATTGCAGAAATTCTTATTTTACTTTTACTCAAGAATGTCATTGTCAGTAACAGCCGAATATCAAACTCATTTATTATTATGCAATTCTGTTTAAAGAGCCACTTCCTGGTGTAAAATAGATTTGTATCTTTATTCTAGCACTACATTCTTTCGGGGTGCTGCATTCCTGTGGACTGTGAAATAACCTTTGAAAAATATACATGCTGCCTCATTGAAGTCACTTTCCTGAACTTGAATACTTCCTTTTCTTGTTCTAACTGCAAATCCTCACCCCTACCCCCATAACTTTTCAAACTCTTCCTTTACAAAACCACTGAAAGCAAAAGTATAACTGTTCGTTCTTGGAACTCAGAAATGTCAATAATGAAGCTGAAATTTATTGTTTCTATTTAGAACACTGTTAAGAAAAAAAAGTGATCTATTCCTGAGTGCTTGAAACATGTCTGAAAGATTTGCATACAAAACTGATGTCTTAACAACAAATTTACCATATAGTTTAAATGAATGGGTCTGAATCAGTGTACAGGCCTCTCCTTTCCCCAGTCTTCCAAAGCCCACCCAGTACTTGGATAGGATATTATTCCCAGGCCATTCTCTGTCCAGGGTCTGAATCTATTCCTGGTCTGAAACCTGCAGCTGAAATCTTGTACCCCGTTTTCCTTGCTGGGGCTGGCTGCTCTCTTGTGTTTCTGTAGGGTTGTGCTCCTTGATCAAAGGGCAGATCTGTGCCCCCTTGATACCCAATACCCTTGATCTAGACTGCCACTGAATGTGTGTGGCTGAGGATATCCGCAGTCCTGTCTACCTACTGTATATAGGTGAAAAGGTCAAGAGTGGGTGGCAAAGGTGGGGAGATCTTGCTTTTTTCTGATGTCCTAAACCCAGACCTCTTTTGACAGGATATATTTTTTGTGGGGGAAAAGACTTAAAATGGCCAGCCAACTTGGAGGTTCAGCTGATAGTACAAGTGGCTTGCTTTTTTCTTATGTCCTAAACCCAGACCTCTTTTGACAGGATATATTTTTTGTGGGGGAAAAGACTTAAAATGGCCAGCCAACTTGGAGGTTCAGCTGATAGTACAAGTGGCTTGCTTTTTTCTTATGTCCTAAACCCAGACCTCTTTTGACAGGATATATTTTTTGTGGGGGAAAAGACTTAAAATGGCCAGCCAACTTGGAGGTTCAGCTGATAGTACAAGTGGGTAGGGCACATACTTTGCAAGCAATCGACATGGGGTTCAAATTCCGGAAACCCATATGGTCCCCTGTGCAGAGTCAGGAGTGATTCCTGAGTTCAAAGCCAGGAGTAAGTTCTGTACATCACCTCATCACCTGGTGTAGTTCCCAAAAGAAAAAAAGACCAATTAACTCTTGTACCAGGAGCCCACAGCAAGTACCACCTTGTCCTTGCGTGTTAGGTAACTGCACTTAGAAGAAACAGTTTTGGGGGTTGCATCATGCCTTAGGTCTCTGAGAGTACCTAAACTGTAGGATCCAGGCACTTGTCCATTTCCAGCTGTATACCTTGGTTGGTTTAGCTCCTTTTGTGGGCCAAAAATACCAGCACACACCTGAGCAAGGGGAGTTTTCAAAGTAGAGGCTTAGTAAACAGGTACTTTCCATCCATTTAGCTAACCATAAGAAGAGAGGGGGAGGGAGAGAGAGAAAGAGACAGACAGACAGAGACAGAGAGATAGAGAAAGAGAAAGCCTCCTATTTGGTCTGAAATTTAATATGGAGGTGGAAAGCATAAAATAAGAAGGGGAACGTCCCCTCTAGTTAGTTCATCTCAACTAACCATAAGGAAAGAGAGCCAGAGAGAGAGAGCAGAGACAGAGAAAGCCAGAGAGCCAGAGATGCAGGGAGAGAGAGAGAGAGAGAAAGAGAGAGAGAGAGAGAGAGAGAGAGAGAGAGAGAGAGAGAGAGAGAGAGAGAGAGAGAGAGAGAGAGAGAGAGAGAGAGCCTCCTATTTGGTCTGAATTCCTAATATGGAGATGGAAAGTATGAAATAAGGAGGGGAAAGTCCCTCCTAGTTAGTTCACCTTGACCTGGCCGCCGAGTAGCAGATGCCCTCCAACGCAGGGAAAGCAGTGGAAAACAGCGACTGGAGGGTACTCGGAGGGGAGCTGCGAACAAGTCTACCTGCCCCAAGAGGAAAAGGAACGCCGGCACCCCGGAGCTCCGGACAGGACAAACAAAGCCTCCTTTTCAATCTGGGGGTCTGGGTCTCCTCCCTAGGCCCAGAGTGGGAATGTTAGGAACGGCTCAGGCCAGCCAAGGCTCCCCAGGAGACCCAGACTTCCAACCTCTCCAGCTCGCGCCTCTCTCTTAGCCCTGCAGCGCTCCAAGGAAACAGAAAGAGCCTTCATAGTTTCGTCTCCTTAGCTTCTTTCCATCGCCCTCTCCTCAAGTAGTTGGGGGTCCCAGACAATCACCAGACTCTCCAGGGGCTGGGAGACGCCACATACACTCTTGGGAGTGGAGGTCAAGGAGCAGCTCCGAACTGGGAAGGAAACCGAGCCCTGTGCGCCCCAGAACTCAGTGGGTGGAGAAGGAGCTCAGCACTTAGCAAGCAAGCAATCAGGCTCGCTTGGAACAAAGGCGCCTGCAGTGTCCCGGAGGGGAGGCAGGGGATTTTACGCACAGCTGCTCCGAGCGCGGAGAAGAGGGTCTGGGAAGCGTTTTGGGGGGAGAGGGCGAGCAAGAGGCTGAGAGGGGAAAGGGGAAAGGGAAGGCATCGGGGCTATTCTGGGGGTGCGGTGACACCTCGGAGTTGCTGGGGAACGCAGAGAAAGGCACTTCTGGGAGTCCAAGGGGGAGTGAAAGAGCTGGGGCGAGCAAAACAAAGAGCAAAGTGTGGGCCGCGGTGACTTCATGCCTCACCAATGTCCCGCCCACGCTGGGGCTGCGCTCCGAGCCAGCCAGCGCTTCGGGTTCGCCTTGCAGGCGGGTCCGACCGGGCTGGGCGCTCGGGAGCGTGGGGCGGTTTCCTAGCAACCCCCTTGCGATCCAGCGAGAGCCCAGCTCCCCAGCAGCACGTTGGAGGAGCCCCCCACCTCCCGGGCGCCTGGGGCAAGACCACTCCTTCCCCGCCCCGCGCCGCACCGCCCTCGCCTACCTTCACACCCTCACCCAGTGCGCCCCAGAACCAGCCAGCTCTGCCGGGGCTCTCCACGGTGGGACAGCCGAGAGAGCCCAAAGGGACCGGGGCTCAAGGAGGCCGGGCTCCCACGCATTCCGCTGCAAGAGCCCGACTTGGTGCGCCCCACTCCCAGCCGAGCCTGGAACGGTGAAGTTTCGGGGCGCAGTCTGCGAGCGCTTCTGCATCCTCCCCAACTTGCTGGCACCACTTCTCCAAGAACTGCTGTTTCGACTTTGCGCACCCCTCTTTAAACTGGGAGCCTGCCAGTGGGGAAGGTTTGGGGGGGTGCTCCAAGGAGCGGATCTGGCCTCTCTGCCCACCTGTGGAAGGAACAAGCTGGAGCCAATGGATGCGCTCCCGACTTTGCCCTCTCCAGGGGCCTCGCGCGGGTCCCCGCACTCCAAGGCAGCGTCTGCAGTGAATGTCCGTTAGGCTGGTCTTTTTTCCCTCCCCACACACCAGTGCCTGGAGCTTTTTGTTGTTGTTGTTTGGGGGTTGCTTGCTTGCTTGCTTGCGCCTTGGCTCTGGGCTAAGCTGATTTATGCAGCAGCAACCCAACTGGCTGGAGGGAAACAAAAGCGCTTTTCTTTGTCCCAGAACGGGCTGCGGAGCGCTCGCTCCCCTGCTCGCAGTGTCCCCCCCCCCGGGTCCCCCTGGCCTTCCGAGGAGGCGCCTCTCGCCCTGATCTCTTCTCGCCGAGCTCCGAGGGAGGCCCGAGCGGGCCCTGAGATGCTCCGCGAACCTGCAGCGCAAGCTTGGAGCTGCTGGAACCTGCGGGAAACTTCCTAGCGGCGCTCGGTCTGCGGGGCACCGACGTGCGCCCCGGCGCCAGGGCGAGCGCGCACCCATCCAGCCGGAGAGCCAAGGGCCGGCGCGCGCGGTGCAAGCTGCCCAGCAGTATGTGCCTCTCGGCCCCGGCTTTTTGGACTGCCGCGTTGGTCTGTCTGCAAAGCTGCTGCCGAGGTCCTGCCCCCTTCCTCCGGGCGGCCTGGGTATTTTCGGTTGTTCTTGGACTGGGCCAAAGTGGTAAGTGGTTTTGCATTTCTTAGCTCTCCTTCTCCTTTCTCCCAATGGACCCCCTCGGTCCGAAAATGCCTGCCAGGTAAGTGGTCTTCGTTTGTCCCAGGGCCTTGGTTTCCTGAAGTCTGGAGGCCAAGCTTTTCCACCCCTTGCTATAGCACCCATTCAAGTCACACTTATCCACACTCATCCCGTGGGGCTCCAGGGGGTCTGAGAAGTAAGTAGTAATAAAAAGGAATTTAGAGATAGGGGTGGAGTGGTCCTTACAGAAGGCAATCTGGGGGTCATGGAACTAAGTACTCTGTTTCACCGAAACTGAGTGTCTTCTGTTAATTTTTGATCCCAACGATACGCTAGGTCTTATATTCGGGGGATGTCCTATTTTTCCACGAAGAAGAATAGGTACACATTTGTTAAATGAAAATAAAAGAAATTTATTACCTGGAGACGGGACGGGACGGTAGTTGTTCAACACAAAGCAGACAAACTGAAATCCTCAGACACCAGTCCGGGGCAGCCCTAGCAACCAGTTTAGGGTAAATTAATTTTCATTCTGAGACAGAGCCTGGGGGAAGGCTTATTTTAGGGGGGGGGTGACTTATATTTCATCCAGAAGGAAACGTGTAAGTAGGTCTTATTTTCGGAAGATGTCCTATTTTCAGGGAAACACATTAGTACTAGAAAGGAATTTGGAGGTGAGGGGTTGCGCAGTCCTTACAGAAGGCAATCTAGGATTTCTGCTGCTTGAAATTTCTGCTGCTTGGGGTTCCTTGAAGATGATCCTCAGTAGATCCCAGGTTCACTTTCTACTTGCATATGATTCCTATAAATTGTTATGAGAGTCTTCTAATATTAGGTCCAGCAAAGAAAAGAAGGGCACCCCCCCAAAAAAAAAAGTGCTCTGCATGAATAAATACTAAACACACCCGAGGAATATTTTTGCTTTAGGTCACTTGTGTTTAAATGAAAAAAAAAAAAAATTCTTAACGAAACTGATTTCTCTCTGAAATCTGTCTCAAACTGTGTCTGAAACAAGGCTTGGCATCTAGGTAATTTACTTCTTATCCTAATCACTTTAATTTTAGGGTTTCTGTTTTTGTTTTTTGTCCTCACCTATAAGCTGAGGCTAATAACACAAGCTCATGAAGAAGAAAAATTCTGATCACAGTGTATGAAAAGGCATTGCTTATTATACATTGTATTATACATATTTTATTATCAGTGTATGTTGGCATTGCTTATTATACAAGTGTCAAATGACAGCTTGGGGTTGTTAAGAAACAGTAAAGCATAAAGCAAGTATTTGTAATGATACTGACTGAAAGTGAGTTCTTACTGGTTTTCATTATAGGTCAAATGTTAATTTTTTGCCAATTCTATTATTATTACCATAGTTTCAAAAAGTTTTATTTTTGCTTTCTATGGTCATCTATGTCTTAAATTATGTTCTAGTATGTCTCTTACCTCTCTGGTACAAGAAGAGTTCTGAGAGTTTTATAGAATAAAAAGTACCCTTAAACTGTAAATGGACTTTCTGTCTGAAGCTAAATAAGATAAACAATAACCTTATAAATACGAGCTAATATAAAACATACATTTAACTCCATTTGTTATATACTTAGCTACAAACTATTTATTTCAAGGAAATTTACACAAGTGAAAAAAGAGCAATAAGTATACTTTTGCCTTATGAAATTTTATTTTTGTCTTATATGTTGATTTCAAAGTAAGAAAATTTTAAGGCAAGTAAATTTATTATTCATGATTAATAACCTCTTAAATGGAATGAGCAGCTATTCTGAGTGAAATTACACCCTGTGTTAGCAAGTGACATTTTCCAAGATTCATTATTAATAAATTGCCTAAAAATGTATACATATTACCCCCAAGACAGAGGCACAATGTTCTACTTGTCTTTTGAATTGGCTAATAACGGGGATTTTAAATATTCATTTTGCTTATAAAGATTAGACAAGTTCTCCTGTAATAGCATTGTATTTTTCATCAGTGACTTGTTAATTTGAAGCAAGTCTTGTGAATAGACCCCTTGCACCTGCAGTGTGTTAAGGAGAATGCTTATGTGAAATCAGAACAAGGCATCCTTTGCCCAGTCTCTGTCAATATACAAAGGTTTGTGATGTATATTGGTCTGCACTGCAGTTAAAAACATGCAAAAAAATTTAAATTATACCCAGCACAACTCAGAAAATTAGAGATCAGAGTAAAATGTTGTACTTCTGTGATAGAGCTACAAGTCGCAAATCATATGTTTTTACAGTGAAAATTAGATGCTGAAAGGGGAATAGAAATTTAGGTATCAGTTACCACAGAAATCTTGTTCCTTTGCTCAGTAGTTTACACCAAGAGCATGTTGAAGACAATAAAACCATATAAAGGAAGCCATATATTACAGGAGAACTTAATTTTGGGTTTGATTTTTGGAGATTTAATAAGTCACAGATGTAGAATAGACTTTTAGTAATGAACATGTATTGAACAGGCAGAGAAATTATAATATAATCTAAACATTTTTTATTTTTATTTAAATACTCTTTTTAGAAGATTGTTCATAATCTTTTTTTTCTCCCACAGAAACCTTTGTTCATTAAGGTACAGTCATACAATGTATAACAGTCTACCAGTGCACACTTCCCATCACCAATGTCCCCAGTTTTCCTCTCACACCCTCTCTACTCCCATTCACCCTCTCCTACTTGCCTCAGGGATAAGCATTCTCTCTATCTCTCTCTGTCTTTCTCTCTTTCTCTCATTTTTTGACACTGTGACTTGCACTACTGTTAATGAAGTGGTGTCATGTATATCATTTTACCCCTTTCAGCACTTAGTTCTTGTCTAGAGTGATCAGTTCCAGAGTGGTCAGTTCCACATTTTCAACTATTGCTTTTATCTACATCCTTTTTTACTCTACCTTCACCCTGCTCTTTGTGGCAAGCTTCCTACTATGGACTGGTCCTCCTAACCCTCATCTCTACTGTCTCTGGATATCATTACCATGCTGTCTTTTATTTTCCTTATATCCCACAGATGAGTGAGAATAATCTAAATATTTTATGATCTAGAAAAAAGTGACTGAGGTTTTGCTTTTCTCCTTTCACTGGTGGGAAATACCAGCAATTAGAGAAACAGTAATACCACTGTTAATGGTTAATGGATTACTGAGATAAACCAAAGAATAGCAAATGGTTAATATTTAAAGAGTTAATGATGTAACACTATTGTTTCTATCTTTTTTAGTTTTTAAAGCTTTTTTTAACCCAACTTTTATCTACAGAAAGAATGGAAATTTTCAGAGCATATTTCTATTTAAAAGGTGGCAACTCTTATTTCTTTATTGTTTTTCTTCTCTTCATTATCAACTATTTGTTATTTTAAGTAATAAACAACTGTACAAAAAGCGATTTTAACTATAGAATTATTTTATCCCCAAATTCTTCATAGGATAAGTATTCTCAAAAATATTTATAGTTATTTGCGTAAAATATAGCTAAATAAAGGAAAGTTTAATTAAAAAATATATAGCTTTTCATATCAATAACAGAATAAATATTCAAATAAATTATATCTTAAAGAAGCACCCCAATTAGTTGAAAACTAATCTGTGTTTGCCTGTGTGAAAGCAAAGTACTTGACAGAATTTTTTTGTTTTGTTTTGTTTTTTGGGGCCACACATGGTGGTGGAGATGCTCAGGGGTTACTTCTGGCTATGTGCTAAGAGATTGCTCCTGGCTTGGGGGACCATATGGGACACTGAGGAATTGAACTGAGGTCTGTCCTAGATCAGCTGCATGCAAGGCAAATGCCCTACCGCTGATCCACTGCTCTGGTCCCTTGATAGGATGTTTTAAGTGTCAGGAAAATAGGCCCTCCAAAGGCTAACTTTTTGAGTTACCCAACCATCAGAAATGCTATCTTTTAACCTTATATTAATGAAAAATATCAGACACCACAAAGACAAGATTGGTATCGAGAATTACCGAATACTCAGAAACTTGTTTCAATGCTATCAAGTCAAGGCTAATTATCCCATATTTTTAACCTACTCAATTTTTCTCTTCCCAACTATTTTTCAAGCATCTTTCTTATATCACTTTATCATAAAATAATCAAATTTACTACTATAAAATACAGTGCCATTAGTTCCACATCATGAAATTTTTAGCCAAAATTTGGGGCTATAAGAATGTTTAAATGGAGAACTATGGAAGAGAGATTGGGGAGTTTCTTCTTTTCGGGGGGGGGGCATACCGGGCAGCGCTCAGGGGTTAATCCTGGCTTTGTGCTCAGAAATCAGTCTCTGGTTTAGGGGACCATATGGGATGTCGGGGATTGAACTGGGTTTGCCCCATATTGGCCACTTACAGCTGTATTATCTATCACTCTGGACCCCAAAGAGTTTCAACCATTTACTTTTTGGCTACTATGGCTCCATTAGAACTATTATTCTTAGAATAGTGTGTATGTAACAGGTTTTGGGTGTGCTTGTATATGACAAAATATTAACATAAATATACTTCTCCAAACAAAAGTTAATTCATTGATTCCAGTGAGACCACAGAAGATATACACTTTTTAAAGTTTCTCTGAATGCAAGGAACCCCATAAGGTCTTTTGCAATATCAGTTTTCCTCCTGATTACTGGGTCCCTTTTAATGTACAAGTATTCATGTATGCTCTAATCTCTTTCATTTTCTATAATTTTTTCTCTCTCAAATCCTAGTGTCCATACTTGCTTTTACAAAGAGTGGCAGCACCTCATCCTCTTCACCTTTGCATTTATTGCACCAGGCTTATATTTTAATATATATACATACATACATATACATTTATATATTATAACACCATGATTTACCAAGTTGTTCATCATACTGTTATTCCAAATATTAATTTTTCAAACACTAATTCTACCACCAGTGTGACTTTCCCTTCACTAGTGTCCCAAATTTTCCACTCACCACCTTAAATTACTCCCTTATAGGCACAAATGAATTTACTTCATATTGTTTGTTGCAACACAGACAAATGAAATTATTAAATGTAGATCAATGAGAATAACTTTGAAATAATTCCTGTATCTCTCCATGGTGTTACTAAAGTCAGAATCAAAGGCTTTACCGGAATGTGCTCAGTGGTAGTCGAATTTCTATGTTACTGTTTAGCTCACTAAGCATGGTCGAATTCTATGTCATTTTCCCGTCAGATTTCCTGTGATACAACTGGGCTGACACTACTATGAAAAGTTAAGGTGTTGTGCAAATGTTTGTGGCTACTTGATCCACAATTTATAGATTTGAAACAAATTTTGTGGCTTGGCAGTTGACAAGGTTAAATAGCAGAGCTGTGCCTTTTCTGTTGGAGGGCTTAAGGTGTGGTTCTGGGCTGCTGTAGTTTGTTCCAGGGCTTGCTTTTGCTCTCTATTGGTATATAATTATTTAGAATCTGCAAAGAAAAATCCGCAAGCTTTTAGCAATAGGATAAAAATAAGGGTATTTAGTGTATATTGTTAACAATATGATACAATAGGCTTGATAGATAGTTGAAAGTAGAACTTTTAATGGTTTTTTTAATCACCATCATAACCATGAGAAAAATAACAAAATGGTAACCATGTGAGGTAAAGAAGGTATCAATTCATTCTACCATGAAAGATATTTTTCCATATATATATATACTATATATATTCATAATGGCAATTCTATGTCAGTAAATCTAGGAAGAGAGAGAAGATGACTTCTCCTTGACCTATTCTATTGGTGAGTTGATGCAGTTGACTGGTTCCTCAACAGTACTTTTATTTTGAACTACTAGACCCACTTTATCTTGGTATGAACTCCTTCTCCATCTGTGTGAAGGGATGCATTGTTTTTCTAATGACTCAGCCTCCAAATGTAGAAGCAGCCCAGGTCTCATCCTTGAATCTTTTTTTCTCAATATACATTGGACCATCAGGTAAACTGATTTACTATTGAATCTAAAATACCATACATTTATCTGCTGACAATTTTCATTTTAACCTTTAGTCTTAATGATCTCAGAAAGGAGAGAAAACTTATTTAATGTCTCTACTCTATGTCTAAGGGCATAACCAACTACCAGATATTCAAAAAATTTTATTGTGAGATATAACAAATTTCACAAATTTTCTTTTTAGTCTTTTTTTGATAATTCCACCAGCCATTTTGTTGTAATAAGCTATATAAAATAAATTGTTCTGTGTCTGATAAGGGAAAATGCTTGGGTGTATGTGGGAAACTGAAGACCATGGTGGAGGGAATGTTACACTACTGGTGAGATTAGTATTAGAACTTTAGATGCCAGAAATAACTGTGTTGTGAATAACTTTGTAATCACAGTGCTCAGATAAAGTAATACAAAGAAATTAATATATATATTTATATTCAAAACCAATCTTTCCCTTTCTTGTTTTAAAATTGATATTTATAACCTCTAGATGAACTACTCCCCATTTTTGTTTGTTTGTTTTTCTTTTTTTGTTTAGTTTTAAAATTTTTCTTTTTTTTCAAATAAAACCACATAACTTGAATCATATTGTTCTGCCTCATAAATTGAGGGGGAAAATGGATGGTACAGAACTAGTCATATGAACATTGATTAGAAAGTAAAACATGATCAGACTAAAACACCAACGTCAATGACAACAAAATTGATGCCCAATCTTCAACAAGCTATACACAGAGGGGACCAGTTATACTAGCAGTCTGGGGGGGTCAAAGAAGGGGATTCTGGGAAGAGGGATGAAGGGATGACAACAATGGTGATGAGAATAACTCTAATTCAATGTCACTATGTACCTTAAATATTAGTGTAAAAGATTTGTTATTCTCATTGGTCACAATAAAAAGTATTAAAAAATATTTTATACTTTTCATGTGGTACCTGATAAGTGAGTTGTCCAATAAGTAGCTTCAGGTGACTTTCACTATTGTGATGTCCTTGATTTGTCCCTCATGTTTAAATATGTTTAAATTCACCACTTCTACAGTTATCCTCTAGTCCATACCATATTTTGTTTGACCTACTGCTTGACCTGTCTGCTAAATGGGTTTCCTTGCCCTACAGTCCAGACAGACTTACTTTTTAAAATGTGCCTCAAGTTTTGTCACAAATCATTCAGAACTCTAACTTGCTTTACATTTTTTCAGGTTGAAAATTAAGTCTTTATCTGACTTTCCAGACCCAGCTGTCCTGACCTGCCATCCTTTCCATACTTCTTTCTCACATCTCTTTCTTTGTTCAGCACTGGTCCTTTTTGTATTTCATATTCAGTAAACATGATCCTGTCACCAAGATTGAACTAGTTTCCCTTTGCCTAGAATGTGCTTCCATGAGTTACCTTAGTACTTGTAGATCTCTATGTAAATATCACTTTAACAGAGAGGCTTCTTTTCCCTCCTTACCAGAGAACTATTTGGCCCACTTCTCTGGCTCTTTACTCATCTAGAACACTTAGCATTCCTGGTATATAACATATTTGTTGATTGCTTTTCTTTCCTCCCAACTCAACAACATAATAAGATTACCACTCATGAAGGAAGGTACAATGTTCTATTTCCAGCTACAGAAATGCCATTTATGTAAAATTCTAGATATCCCATGTTAAATTAATGACAGAATTAATATGTATGTTTTCTCTACTTTTCTGTCTCCAGACTTGCTCTCAGTTCATTACAAGATAGGGCTGCCTTTTTCTCACTAGTCTGTCTTGACTTTGTAACAAGACAAGCTAAAGAATCAAGATCTAGTATATTTATACCAAATACACCAATATTTTTCTAGAAAATAAATTAGATGTATTTATACATTTAGAAAATCAGCAAAAATAATTAAATATATGTATATGATTGTAATGTTATGTGAAATGTGTTAATAAAGTTTATTATTTACTAGGTGGAGCCTTCTCAACAGTAGAGGGCCTATTCTGCTTTGTATTTTAATTTTTTTTATCAATGAAAAGGTTTAGTGTTAAATTCCTTACTTTATATCACCATTACAATGAACGTCTGAGAGAAGCATTTTGATCTAAGATTACTTTAACAATAGATCTTAACTCTATATAGAGGCCATCCATTTTTCTTGAAAATCAATGAACTATTTGACTTGTTAAAGTCTATCTTATCTCTTCTCATTAAGCAATGATGTTCAAAGCATATTAATGTAAAATGCACAATGGCATTCTAAGTCATTCCCATGTTTAAATTATTTTCTGGTAAATAGATATTTTCTGTGAATAGATAATATAAAAATTGTGTAACTTGTACCATTCTTGAATTTTAACAAATTACCATAAGGAAAATTAATTTTATAATTGACATTGATATGCTATTCCTATATTCCATATGCTCTATACACATTTTTAGAACTTCTGAGTCTCAAAATTCTAGTATCAATTGCAACCATTTTTATATATTTACAGAAGTTTTGCATCAAGCTTCTTCAATTATATATAAAGGATAATTTGGAAATTAGGTATTTATTATGAAAGTCAAGAAGTAATAGAAAAATAGAAAAATAACATTTCATTTAACTAATATTGCACTTTACTAGATTGAATGATCAAATTTTGTGCTTCACAGTAGAAGATCTAATTGTTAATTTCAAATAAAATTTTTCTAACTATATCATAAATATGTGTTTAATGTAATGAAAGTCAGCATGTAGAATAATGCTCAAGTAGTTTATTAATCTCTGGGTAGCTGTGTCATGCTATATATGTCATGATATAAATGATTTACCAGGTTACTTAATCATCATATTAACATTAGAAAGAAGTACCTTTATTTAGAGTTTTAGCTTATTTAGCCCTTTTTTGATATTTTTAATATAAAATATTTATTTAAGCACCATGATTACAATTATGATTACATGATTGTAGTTGGGTTTCAGTCATAAACAGAGCACCCCCTTCACCAAGGCAACATTCCCACACCAATGTTCCCCTGCCTGTATTCGAGACAGGCATTCTACTTCTCTCACCCATTAAGATTGTCATAATAGTTATTAGTGTAGTTATTTCCCTAACTGCACTTATCACTCTTTGTGGTGAGCTTCATATTGTGAGCTGGTCCTTCTGACCCTCATCTCTATTGTATCTGGGTGACTTGCTTGAAGTCATCGAAGTAGAAGAAATGGAATTCAAAATTCTATGGTCTGTTATCAAACTTTCATTGAAAGATTTCTAGGTGCTCTAAGTTACATCTTTAGAATGAACATCAGGTTAAAGAGAACATACACAGATTTCTTCCCTGGGCTTCCTAGACCCCTCTTGTAATTCTGTAACACTATTGCTCTCACATTATAGCTGCAGGTGGAAACAAACAAAATTTGTTGTGGGGAATAGCATTAATAAAATCTTACCTCCTATTAGAAATACCAAGTACTTTCAAGTCACCATAAATACACTTCGCTATGGCTGTTTCAATATCACATTTAGAATGGGAGAAAAATAAATGACACAAGTTATTTCATGAAAGTCACACAATGAAACTAACTTCCTAGGTGAATCAGAAGTGCTTAAAGATATAAACTCATGGTACATGTTTTAGAACATTGATTAACTTAGGATTCACTGCATTCTAGGTGTAATAGCTAGTCTACTATAGTTTGATTGTCATATTGTTGTTTAACATGTTACCAATAAGTCTCTCTGTATACTTTCTGCAGTGGTTGTCTGGGTTTAGCAGTATTGGTCATTTAGCCCCAATATGTCTAATATATGCTAGGCTAAAGGAACATTGCTATGCTTCAGAAGGATTTTCTTTTACTTTCTTTTTTTTTTTTTTGAAGTATTATTACTTTGACAGAGAGAATTAATTCTCATCTACACATAATATAAGTTTTGGAAAATGTTTACAGGAACCTAGGTTGCCTATGTATGAAATTTATTTAGTGAACATGATTGTCCTACCTTATGAACAACTCTTTGTGAATACGTTATGTTATAATCTTTAGCCTTTGGTTCAGAGAGTTGTTTTCTTTTCTTTTCTTTTCTTTCTTTTTTTTTTTTTTTGAGCCAGAATACTTGTGCACATCTGGAATTTCCATCTCCTTGGTGGCAAATTTCCAACTCTCTAAGAATTCCCAAGAGGCATGCTCCTTAAAGCACACTCCATGTATGTGCTTATGAATGCCAATGATGTGCTCTATGGTCATAACCTCGCCAAGGGCCAATGACCATGAGCTTCTTGCAACTTTTCTGTGTGGTAGCTATTCCATGCAAAGAAAGAGGGTAAGAAATTGTGTCTCTTCAGCTAGAAATTTGATTCTGAGATATCAAAGAATTAGGTATAAGCACTGAAAAGACAGCCCTAATCCACACCACCACTCATCTTCCGAAACCCTATAAAACATAAACAATAGCTATTATTATTTTCCCATTATATTCCCAAAAGGTATCTCGTTATTTTATCATTTTTTAGCAAAGATCAAGACAGCAATGTTTTATCTGGTTTGCTTTCAAATTTAGAATAATTATTTTAATTGCTAATAAATAGGTATTCAGTTACTAATCTTGAACTTTTGCAGTTTAGATACTCTTTTTGTTGTTGTTGTTGTTATAAAAACTGGATTTTATGGTAATTTTGAACAAGTACTAGAGGAAAATCAAAGAAAAGACTAATAAGCTTTTCTAAAGTTTGTTGTTTATAAAACAGGTGGTATTGAACTTACAGCACAAAAGTATGTCTTTAATATCCACAATTTTCTAAGGTTTATAGATCATCAGACTAATTTACAGGAAGACTGGATAACTTTTTCAAGATCACTTATCTTAGATATTCAATAAAAGCAAAACTTGTGTGGTTTCAGTCACAAGAATGCCAGTATCTCATTCTGAATCCTGTTCTCCACACCCGAAAGGAGTCCCTGGTGTCTATCTGTAGTCTCACATTCCCTTCTAGGCCATCTCCTGAATTCTTCACTCAAATATACACTAGCATTTTTCTAGGACAACATATGGATAGACCATCACACCCAAAGGCTAAGTCTTGTGCAAAGAGAAGTAAACAGACCATGCCATGCAGGCTAGAATGTTTCTGCAGGGAATGAGAAAGACAGTTCACCTTCTGAATCAAGCTCAAAGTGAGAGACAAGAAAAGGACATTGAGGGCCAGAGGAGTGGTGCTCTGAAGATTGCTAAGCTTCCAATCAAAAAATCTAAAGTTTGAGGCTTTAAATTCAGCCACCTAGGTCATTATCAATGTGTATTTTTCAAAGTGAAAAATGCAGCTTATTTTATTCAATAGCTTCTTAGCCTCGTAATTGTTAAATATGTAGTTTGCTCCCACTACTCATTTTACTTTAATTCTTGTCCCCCTAAAAGTATACTGGTCAGGTAATTACATATAAGGGTAGATAATTACAAGCAATGAAAAATCCTAATATCACTGAATAAAGAAAACTACTTAATGTCATGTTTTTTTCATTATGTTCATAATTTATGCCTTTTGTTAACTCTTAGATCTGTACTGAAAACATGGATTTACAGATTACAGTGCATACTATTTTCATGACAATGGTGTTCTGGTGAGAGTAAATGAACATTTTAAATTTAGTTTGTTTTGATTTTCTCTTACTAATATAAAACTATTATAAATATATTACATAAAAGAATATTTCGGGGCCGGGCGGTGGCGCTGGAGGTAAGGTGCCTGCCTTACCTGCGCTAGCCTAGGAGACGGACCGCAGTTCGATCCCCCGGCGTCCCATATGGTCCCCCAAGCCAGGAGCGACTTCTGAGCGCATAGCCAGGAGTAACCCCTGAGCGTTACCGGGTGTGGCCCAAAAAACCAAAAAAAAAAAAAAATCAGCTAAATTTATTCCATTTCTTCAGTTGACATAGATTTAATATTTAAAATGAATGAATATGTACAATAAGCATTATCACACTGCATTCAGGAACACAAAAGGGCGGCTTTCCAAATATAATCAATTTTAATGTGACTTCCTTTCTGTTTTCACAATAAGTAAATTAATACAATTTACATACCAGAGAAAATGTAGTGAAAATCAGAATGGTTTTCATTGGGATTTTTTTTGTTGTTTGTTTTTTAGGGCCACACCCATTTGATGCTCAGGGGTTACTACTGGCTAAGGCTCAGAAATTGCCCCTGGCTTGGGGGGACCATATGGGACGACGAGGGATCGAACCTTGGTCCTTCCTTGGCTAGCGCTTGCAAGGCAGACACCTTATCTCTAGAGCCACCTCGCCGGCCCCTTCATTGGGATTTTATAATTAAATTAAACAGTTCTTTCATCATTAATTATTAATTATTAATTCATTAAGGTACTGACATTGATCCTTGCAAGAAATTAATAATATTAAATAAATATATATTTAAATTAGCTTTCTGAGTTTTTATAAAGTTTTCCATGAAAGTCAGCTTATATTTCTATATGTGCTCTTTTTTACTTTGAACATCATTTTTTTTTGGGTTTTGGGGTCACACCCAGTGATGCTCAGGGGTTACTCCTGGCTATACACTCAGAAGTTGCTCCTGGCTTGGGGTACCATGTGGGACACCAGGAGATCGAACTGAGGTCTGTCCTAGGCTTCGGACAAGGCAGATGCCTTACTGCTTGTGCCACCACTCCAGCCCAACTTTGAACATTTTTGCTTAGTAAAACAGCCATTATTTTTACAATATGTGTAGAGCTATGCTATTTTTTCTCAGGTTTTTTTGTTGTGTAAACAAACCAAAAAAAGAAGTTGTATACTGTCAAAATAAAATGTCTGGTGCCATCCCATATTAGTATTGTTATGGTTTGATTATTCTGGAGAATATATACCCAAATCACAGGCCCAACAATGTAGAAAGAATAAGAAAGCAGGATGGTTGTCAAGAACTCGGTCAAAATCAAACTAAAGTCCACAGGAGAGACTAAGTTCAGAATCTGAGGGAAAGCTTGATAATGAATACATGGAAGATGAAAGATTAAAATTATAAGCGGGATTTAATGAAACATAAGGGTGGAATAATGGAATACCAAAGACATTGGAAACAATGAACACGAGAACAAAGAACACTCAGTAGAAATAAGCCACTAGAGTGGACTGGCAGGTAGGAAACACCTATAATGAAGGAAAACATTAACGAGGGGGGGGGGAGGTGATGCCAAAAGGATTAGCAACAGTATTATAAACCACAGTGCAAAAATGTATAGACACACACACACACACACACACACACCAGTGGACACTGATGAAGGAATTTGTGCTGTTTCATCTGAAAACTAATCATGAATAATTTTGCAATTACATGGTGTTTATATACAAAATAAAATTAAAAAATAAAAATATATAAACTCTGAAGAAATGTATCTAATACATCTTATTGGTTCAGTGAGGTATACACTGAACATTGCCCAGATATTGTTTCACAGGTTGTTTTTCCTTGTGGTTTTAGTTAGCATCCTTTTATTTCTATAGGCTGATATTTTAGATATGTCAGTAATAAAATTCTGTCATGATCAAGTTTCTATTATCCCACAGATACATATGGCACCAGCTTACTACCTTTGAAACAGAACTATATTTTCCCAGCTATGAGCATTTCTCCCATTTCAACAGAACCATATATTTAGTCTAACTCTCTAATAGCCTTTATATCTACCTGAGCAGAAAACCTCATCTTTATGAAGAAAAGGACTCTATGCTGCAAAGGAGATATAGACTACGAGGAATTTAAATAAAACAATTATTCAAAGAAAAAAAATAAGTTCCACATGTCTGGGTTAACAGGAGGTACCTTAAGGGTGTTATTCCACAGAATATCTTTCATAATGTCCTATTCAAGTGGGGATAAGATGCTAAAAGGGTGGTATAAGGTATTCACTGACTGCTGACTGCAGTAAAACAAAGAATGTAGGAAAGTTTTTGGGTGTGCAGAATTAGCTGTAGAACTGGATGTACTACTTGGAAACAAAGAACTCATTGTAGCAGAACTATACTGTTGGCAGGAAAATGACCTAGATGGTCTCTTTTATTACAAGGCATACCTCTATTGTCTGGGTACATTTGGTTTAAATTTTTATGGTAACTTGAAGACAAAGAAAAGCAATATTTATAAAACAAAGCCCTCTAGAATGATAGATGGGGCTCACATTAAGGGAATTTATCTGGAAAACAGTAACACTAACCAAGAAATTCAATGACAAGGAGTGTGTTACAGGAATTTTGAATTTTGCTTCAAATGGTTTCGGGCAATAAATGCTTTGATGACATATAGACATATGTTTTGAAGCATATAGAATGAAATCTATCTGAAAAGGATCAGGGTATATAATATCATTGTACCTGACCTCCAGCTTGCCACTGGAAACCTAAAGATAAAATACTATTAGACTAAGCCCACTTTAGAGGATGTTGCCTGTTTAATGCTTCTTGAAAAGTCCAAGGTCACTTGATATTTGTTAAATGATAAGATAAGCAATGGGGGAGAGGGAAGAGGGAAGAGGGGTCCTGAGCACATGACTATATCCTGCTGAAGGCACCAGAGTACAACTGTAAAGTGGGATTTCCGTGCTCTTTGTTAGAGTAACTGATGCATATTGAAGCACTTCTCCAGAGTGGACCTTGGCTATGTGGAGGGAAGAGAGTGGCAGGATATTTTATTAGGTGATGAATTTTCATAAAGTGAAACGGACTTATGAGAATTAAGAAAAGTCAGATATCAGGGTTTGGGGACAAATTCTGCCCCTTAAAGATGTTTGTAATTTTGAAGTTAAAAGATTTTTTTCAGATAAATTACTTGACAACTTAATGATTTGTTGTAGAGGTACATAGGATAGAACCTAGGGCCATATGCATACAATGTTTTGTCAGTTATCACCACTACTGAATACTATAACCCCATAGACAGACTTCTCAAATACTGCCACATGGCCTAGAATTTTCTTCTTTTTTATAGATAATTATCAATTCCCGTGAGTTAGTTTTTTAACCAAACACAAAAAGTGTTCTGTACTGAACTAGAGTTTTCTTGGCCTTTACCCAATTAAATGTTTTTACCTTTCTGCAAAAGAGTTCAAGGTCCAGAGTACACTAAAATTGGACCACCAAGCTGTCACAGCAAACAAGGCTCAATAAATTAACAGCCTGCTTCAGAATAATTGTTAGGGAGTCTTATTGATAACAAGGAACTAAATACCAAGGGAATGCTAAGAAATGTGAAAATAAACACTGGGAGTCCATCAGGCATAATGAGTTTCCCATTATTAATTTAGGTTGTCAAAAATTTTGCCCTTGAAAACACATAGAAACGTTGGTAGGGTTTTATGCAAGTGGTCCAGGATGGTCCAAACAAGGTTATTGGAGTTTTCTCAGGTAGAGTGACCCTCTCTAGTTGGTTCTAAGGAATGTGGGGTATGGCTCAGTGTTATAATACCTATCTTAAATGTGCAAGGTTCTGAGTTAAGTATGCACAAACATACACATACACACACACATACACGCAATCACATGAGAAACCATAGGAACTGGCAAGCAACTCCCAAAATTGAGAAGATATTACTGTTAACATACATGCTTGTGATCTACTTGGGGGAAAGGTTTTTTATTCTTACACTTCCTTGGTATTTAAAAGTGAATTTTGGTGGAAATAGACTGCTTTAGAAGGCAAGAAATTAATGGGAATAAAATACATGATATACATAAGTAAGAGCACAGAAATTTATTATTTGGGAATAAAATAATATTTCAAAATAGGGAGTGTCCTGTAAATAAGTAAAATGAGCGACATAGCTTCCATCTACTCAATGTGAAGAACAAATTAGTTAAGAGTCAGAACACATAAGGGATTTAAAATCCAAGGGGAAGATGAATCCACAATAGAGGGATTTTGTTGGGGATGATTTTATTTCTCTGACTGGGTTGCTGCTATGTCTCCACCTTCAACTGACCCACTGTATGCGCTAGTGGCCCAACAATACTGTGTGATTTTTAGCCAATGACATATAATTGGGAGCCAAGTAGAATAGAGATGTATCTATCATGAAGACAAAGCACCTGGCAAATTGCTCAAAGAAGTGTTCTCTTACCTCCTCCTGGTTCCCTTTAAATAACATCCTTTAGAACTCTTGAATCATGCATGTTCTTTTCCAAAAAAAACTTATTAAAGTTCTGTCATATGTCAGATTTTGCTATTATCTGAACCATCACAAGGGAGGTACCCCTAATCTTTAACCAACTAAGTTTGGTTTACAAGACTAAATGTAAATGTAATGTTTTAGGTGTATAATTTCTCTCTTCTAAATGTCAGTTTCTACACCATACCCACTGCCAAAATACCAATATAACCTCCATTACATTTTATGAAATCCCCTCTGACTGCTTAGATTAACTCAATTTGGTAGTCAGAGTTCATGTATGTTTTTGTTTTGCTTTTTTGTTTCCTTGCATTGGTTTTCCATATCCAACATATGACTGAGCTAATTTGTATTTGTTCATAATAACTTATTTCACTTAGCATGACTACCTACAAAACTATCCATGTTGTCACAAAAGGCACACACACAGCACAGCTTTTTAATCTACTTTTCTAGGGGACTTGAATGTTCCAGATTTTGACTATTGTAAATAGTGCGGCAGTGAACAAAGATGTGCATATATCTTTTCAAATTAAGATTTATGCATTCTCTAGATAGATACTTAGGAGTAGAACTGCTGAACCTAGATCATCTAGTTTGAATAATCTGAACTTCTCCATACTGTTGTTAGAATGGACCAACTACACTCTCATCCATGGTGAATAAGGTTTTCTTTTTCCCTACATTCCTACCAGTCCTTTTTGTCTCCAGCCTTTTTTAATAGAGGCCATTCTTATTGGTATGAAGTTATGTGTCTTTATCATTTATATATTTATTTCCCTGATAATCACACAATATTAAAACTTTGCACACTACTTTGAGTATAGCCATTACTGAATAATTATTAAATTAGTCAAGGATAGATGAATGCTCTCCAAATACTTACAACTTCAAAATTTCATAGTCAGAATTTTCTGCTCCTTTTTTCAAGATGATAACATCCTGTCCACTTTTAATCATATAATTGCCTTTTGCTTCTTTCTAATCAAGACATAGTTCACTAATACTGATGTAGCTGCTCATGAGATTAATAATAATAATAATAATAATAACCACCCCTGAATATTTAAAATAAATGTAAAAGGTGTAGTCTAAACTAAATTTCATAAGAGTTCATTGTTCACATCACAACTCTTGAATATTATAAGAAATATCTTTAAATTTCATATATTAGGAAGTTACATCACTCAGACTCTCTTTTAAAATTGAAGATTCTGAGGGGTTACTCCAGGCTCTGTGTTCAGAAATGCTCCTGGCAGGCTCAGGGACTATTATGAGATGCCAAAGCAATCCTTGCATTGGTACCAGGAACACACAAATTACTCACAAGTGCTAGGCTGACCGTAAGGGAAACTGAGGATCATATATAGGCAGCTGAGTAGAAGGTGAGGATTTCTGCTGTGTGACCTGAAACAGAGCAGATATTCTGGACCTTCTTCTCTTCTCTCCTGGACTTTAATCCTTTCAGCCCATCATTCCCTGAAGGCTCTTCTTCAGAGGTGAGCTGCCCCACTCACAAGTGGTAGAGCCAGAAGAGCATTCCACATTGCATCATGTCCACGCACTTCTTCTAGCCAATGAACACCACCATAACACATACAAAAAAAAAAAAAAAAACCACTACAAGCATAACAATGGGGAAAATAATGTAGGACAACACCATGCATAGAGAATGAAGATGGCTATCCACATATTGGGAGAAGCTATTCACTCACTACCCATCAGATAAGGGTATCTGATATATCAGATATCTAAAATATATAAGGTACTGACAGAACTTAACAAAAAAGTAAACATCTAACCCCCCCAAAAAAAAATCTCAAGAAGAAATGAACAGGCAATTTCTCAAATAAGAAATACAAATGGCCAAAAGGCACAAGAAAAAATGTTCCACATCACTAATTATCAGTGAGATGCAAAACAAAACAACAATAAGGTACCATCTCATGCCTCAAAGACCGGCACACATCACAAAGAACAAGAATAATCAGTGCTGGTAAAGATGTGGAGAGAAAGGAATTCTCATTTACTGCTGGTGGGAATGCCATTTACTATAGCTTTTATGGAAACTATATAGAGATTCCTCAAAAAATTGGAAATTGAACTCCTATATGATTTAGCTATACCACTCCTAGGGATATGTCCTAGGAACAAACACACACACACACACACACACACACACAAAACAAAACACAAAAATATCTTCCTCATACCTATATTTATTGCAGCACTATTCACAATAGCCATACTCTGAAAACAACCAAGATGCCCTTCAAAAGATGAATGGCTAAAGAAACTGTCGTACATATACACAATGAAATATTATGCAGCCGTCAGGAAAGATGAACTCATGAAATTTTCCTATACATGGATGTACGTGGAATCTATTATGCTGAGTGATATCAGTCAGAGGGAGAGAGATAGATACAGATAGTCTCACTCATCTATGGGTTTTAAGAAACATAAAAGACATTATTTTGATAATGTCCAGAGACAACAGAGATGAAGGCTGGAAGGATCAGTTCTCACTATGAACAAAGTGTGGTGAGTGCAGTTAAAAAGTAAATACACTGACAACTATCATAACAATGTTAATGAGTAAGAAATATAGAATTCCTGTCTCAAATACAGGTTGGGGGGGGAAATATAGGAGGCTTGGGGGACATTGGTGATGGGAATGTTGTACTGGTGAAAGGGGGTGTTCCTTATATGACTGAAACACAACTATAATCATGTCTGTAATCAAGGTTCTTAAATAAAGATATTATAAAAATAAAATAAGGTGAAATGCAAAAAGGAAAATAAAATTAAGGATTTTCACAGTTCTCAAGTCATTACATCAAAATATACTGGTAAGCACTTCTGTGATGCATTTGTCATTATCATTGTTGAGGGTCAGGAGAAGAAATAAGTCATGTATATAGAATAGTTGAGCTTGAGGAAATATTTGTGCATGCAGTGTAAGATCAGGATTGAAAGTCAAGGTGGGTTATCTGGACTTTTTGCTGCTTGTTGGTTTTGCATTTGTTTTTTTGACCAAAGAGAATCTAGTTCATCTCTTAATGTCAGGAGAGTACCTAAACATTTCTTCTAGCTATCAATATTTAGTTTTAATATCTCCTATACTTTAGAAGAGATTGAAGATTTTGACTACTTAGGTTATATCTATGATTCACCTTTTGAAGTCACAGTGTATTGCTAGACAGATTCAAAAAATGCATGGATAGTGTGGCAGGGACTGCTGGGGTGGAGAGTAGGGATCAGCCCACTCCCATTTTACAAGAAAAGACACAGTTTTCAGCTTTGATTCCCGTATCCTAACAAAAGTGTAGATCTGTGAAATTGTCATGAATTTTAGCATACTAAAAGCAGGGATGACAGACAACAGCCATGATAGAGGCACTTGCCCTCAATATATGAAGCTCTATCTTAGATCTCTCACAACACACACACACACACACACACACACACACACACACATACACAAGAAAAATTAGGCAACATACAGAATGATTTAATGTACCTGTGTTTGCTTATACTCACTGTTGACAATGTAAAAAACACAAAAGGTGTTTCTACATACTGAGCACATGATACCTAATTTAGAATTTGGCATAAAATTTCAAAACTATTGTTTTTTGTTTTGTTTTTGCTTTGAGGACACACTCAGCATTCATTATTCCCAACTCAGTGATCACTCCTAGAAGTGTTTAGGGGACCAAATGCAGTATTGGGAGTGGAATTAAGGTCAGCTGTATGCAAGGCAAGTGTCTTAACTATTGACTCTGAAATAGCTCTCTGGTGCCTCAAAACAAACCTTTTTGTTATAAACTATATCTCAAAAGATTCCCTAAACTAGCAAACTTGCCTAAGACAAATATTCTCCACCAATCATGTCACTTTAACCTATCTTTTCAAATATTTTTACAGCTCAGTAGATGAAGAAAACACATAAACAAGGGAAATGTTTCCCCTAATTTTATCAGCCAGGAATAAAAACCTCAACAAAATAAAAATCATGAAGCCAAGGTCAGATAATCATCAAAGTTAGGACAAGAACATGTTGCCTTTATCCAGGTTCCAAATTTGGCTTCCAGGCAGAACTGGAAATTCACAAATGGAAACAGCAACTGCAAACCCAATTTCAAGTGCTTCTGCCTAATTAGCATGCGCCCTGAGCCTTCCTCTGGCAAAATGTTGGGGAAACTCTGTCTGCAGTAAAAGGAACAGCTCTCCCCCTAGGCTGAAAAAGTGCCAGCCATTGGTATTCAGGCAGCCAGTGAGACTTGGTAGGAAGTCAGGCTGAGACTTTGGTGGTAAGACTCAAAATTTCCTTTTGCACAGAAAGGAAATGAATTTCAAAAAGGGCGATGAAGTACTTTGGGAAAGTCTTTTGGCACTTGGGAATCCTACTAGGGAGACTCTACCATTCTAATCTCTAGAGTATAGTTGCTAAAAGTAATAATTTTCTACTTGTATGAAACAATTACCTTGGGCTATATGGGAATTAAGTCATCACTTAAAATGAAGAATAGTTCTAATTAGTAAGGGCTTGAAATTATACTTTGGTATAATCATATGTCTTTATATGTATTCACAGAGGAAAATGTTTAAGGGTAAAGGCTCTAGAGTTAGAGTTGAGTTCAAGTTGGCCTGTGTTTAGTAGAAGGGTTACATTTGGAGTAGACTTTGCTCAAATTTTAATTTCCCTTCTATAAATAGGGCAAGAAGGCACAGGAAAGCTTGCTTCATAAGCTTAGGTTTTGCACCCACACCTGTTGGACTCCTCCTAGGTGTTGGAGTCAAACCCAAGCCAGCCTTTTGCAAGGCAAGCGCCTTACCCACTATATCAACATTCTGGCCTCAGAGACTTTTTTTTAAGTGTTCAAGAGAAAAATACGTATGCAATACCAAATAGTAATAACTTAAAAAAATAAATTATTTTTCTTCTTTTCCCAAACTTTAACTTAGTGTATATATAATTTGATTTTAAAGTAGCAAATCAAGTATATAAATCTATTTAGTCTTGGGAATGCAGATATAGAAAAACAAGTGTTAAATGAGCTAAAAATCACTTTAAATTTTATTTTTTTAATGTAGAACAAAAGTGTTCCCCTTGAAGAGGGTTTCTTCACTGCTCTAAATAAGATCACATTTACAATATAAATTCAAGTTTAAAAATATATGACGTGGTGGTTCTGTGCTTCCCTTGTATGCAGCCAGCATGGTTTGATCTTTTGCACCTCTAGCTGTAATCACTGAGCACTAAGCCTGGAGTAATCCCTGAACACAGCCCCCTAAAACATATGTAAATATATACACACTCAATTGTGTGTATATATTCATGTATATGTATACATATATGTTTATATGTAGGAAATACATCCGTAACCTGGCACATTCTTTAACCCCTTAACTCCTCAAATCCCATTGAAGCTGGTAACATAAGTAGTGACATGATAATTCCATGTGGGGAAATGAGAGTCTAATTTGCCAAGAGTTGGAAAAGAAAAGAGGAAGAAGCCCAGTTACTCCAGTGTGTTCATTTGAAAACACTATTTAGGGAATAGAGTACAAAACCTGTGAATATTTGGCTTTCATAGAAAGGGAGTGTGCCGCATAAACAGGACAGTTGGAATGTATGGAAAAGTTCCAGTTCAAATAAGAAAAAACACATGACTAATGTTGCCTTTCCAAGTTAGACAAATTCAGCTTTAACCAGAGTTTTACCTCAGAGGGGCCTCTGGAACCATCCTTGAGTTTTGAATTTTGATCCTTTTAAAAATTCTGGTCTGAAGTTACAAATAGGTCCTGGGAGATGCTAAGATTTTGACCCTCATCTTTCTTCCTGAGTTTCTCTACATTCCCACAAATTCCCACTAGGTGAGTTAGAAAAACTTGGGGGATTTTTTTAGATTTTATTTTTTTTTTAAGAAATATCTTAAGGGGGTGGAGATATAGCACAGTGGTAGGTTGTTTGCCTTACACATAGCCAATCCAGGACTGATGGTGATTTGAATCCTGGCATGCTACATGGTCCCCCGAGTCTGCCAGGTGTGATTTCTGAGTGCAGAAATCACTGAGTGCCCACCGGGTGTGAATAAAAAACAAACAAACAAACAAACAAAACAAAGAAGAAAAGAAAAAAAGCTTAGGTTAAGGAACAACTGCAAGGGCCCAGAGAGATAGCACAGCAGCGTTTGCCTTGCAAGCAGCCAATCCAGGACCAAAGGTGGTTGGTTCGAATCCTGGTGTCCCACATGGTCCCCCGTGCCTGCCAGGAGCTATTTCTGAGCAGACAGCCAGGAATAACCCCTGAGCACCACCGGGTGTGGCCCCCCCCCCCAAAAAAAAAGGAACAACTGCAAAGCTGAATCTGATCTTTCCCAGGAATGGGTTTTGTTGTGTATTGAATACCAATGAAATGCACCAGGAGATTCTCTGTCTAGGGCATCATATAATTTAAAACTCAGTGTAAATTGCAAATGAAAAATGTTCTCTTATTATTTATTCTCATGCCCACATCCAGGATTGCATGTCCAGATATAAGATATACTTAACTATCGTGGAATAACCAGAGTGCAAAAGCCATAATTGTTCAGTAGAAACAGTATTTCGTGTTGCAAAGCTTGGGCTTCTTTTCTGGACTAGCAGTATGTGAAATGTATTTATTGTGTGATAAATAACACTGTGCAGCATCAGTGAACCACAGTCCACACTCAACCGTAAAATCGCCAGGGTAAACCCAATCCCCTACAGAGTCCATTAAAGTGAGGCTAGGCTGAGAAACCATATTTGGCAGATTAAATCTATTAAATTCATTTTCAATTCTGCAAAGTAAAAGAATTTATCTGGGTATGCTATCGTACCTCTACTGAGGAAGATTGAATCTAAAAACAAATTTCTTCCAAATTTTTGCATTGTACCAAGCCTTTCAAACCTGCCGGATATTCTTCTACATGAAGAGAATTTTCCATTATTAATTAATCGCCTTCTCTTTCTCATTTTACAATTACTGTTAGCTCAGTATGGCTCCCCTTATCCATTGCTATGATTTCTTGTTCTTCATCACTAAGTAATTGGCATTTAGGTTGGCTGAAGGCTGGGGGAATTCTAATTAGAAACCCACTGCACCAGTGCAATTAATAGTGACCTCTTTTATGTTAAAAAGTTTTCTGATATAGGACCTGATTTTACAGTCACTCAATGTATACTACAATCAGTAGTGAATTTGATTATTACAGTGAAGTTGATTATAATGTGTGTAAATGTATCACAAAACAAGGGTCTGATATAAGCCCACCAGACCAAGCTTCTTATAATAGCCATTTCACATAAATGGGTGCCAATAGTGACATTACCATGGACCTACTTGACTATCCAATTTGAATCATCCAGCCCAGTGTAAGAACATACCTACACTTGCATTGCCCCAAAAAGGACAGAGCAAACTAATGAAATGCTCAAGCATTTCTTAACCTGCCCAGCCTTAAGTGTATTTTCCCTTTTGCCATTAAAACAATTCTAACGGGCCCGGAGAGATAGCACAACGGCGTTTGTCTTGCAAGCAGCCGATCCAGGACCAAAGGTGGTTGGTTCGAATCCCGGTGTCCCATATGGTCCCCCGTGCCTGCCAGGAGCTATTTCTGAGCAGACAGCCAGGAGTAACCCCTGAGCACCGCCGGGTGTGGCCCAAAAAAACAAAACAAAACAAAACAAAAAAACAAACAAAAGAAACAATTCTAATGCTGTACAAAGCCCCATTATACTTATGTGAATCGATTTTACTCTGTAAGAAAGGACATTGAAACTTGTTCCTAAAATATAAAGATTATTTATGATAATAAACTTCTGTTGATGATGGCAATATTCAACCTCTGGCACTATAATGTTCTGCTCCACACAAAATACTCACCCTTGTTGGGGCATAAAACATTTGATGGGTGAAATTTTATTTAGAATTGAGTGGTAAAAAAGAAGATAAAGAAATAAGTGAATAAAGTGGATTTGTATCTAATAATAGTTGTGTTAAAAGTAATATTTTATTTAGTATCACTAGACCTCATAGTCAGGATTTTATAAGAAAAATTAAACTGATTAGCTCTCTGTATCTCTCTTTTTCTCTCCAACTCCTCTCCTTTTCTCCCTCCCTCTCCTCCCACCCCAGTTGCAGTGTTCAGGGATCACTCCTGGCTCTGCACTCGGGAATTACTCCTGGTAATGCTTGGTGGATCATGTGAGATGCTGGCAGACCAAACCTGGGATTGGCCAGATGCAAGACAAATGCCTTCTCCTTTGTACTGTCACTCTCGTCTGCCCTCCCTCCCTCCCTCCCTCCCTCCCTCCCTCCCTCCCTCCCTCCCTCCCTCCCTCCCTCCCTCCCTCCCTCCCTCCCTCCCTCCCTCCCTCCCTCCCTCCCTCCCTCCCTCCCTCCCTCCCTCCCTCCCTCCCTTCCTTCCTTCCTTCCTTCCTTCCTTCCTTCCTTCCTTCCTTCCTTCCTTCCATCTTCCTTCCCAGGACTTACTAGCCTGGTGCAAGGCAAATGTCCTACGTCTCTGTCCCTTTTCCTTTCATTTGTAAAGTGATCACAATAGGACTGATTTTTTTTTTTGGGGGGGGGGGGATTACATTTAACATAATGAAAAGGCCTGGTCCTTGTTCAGGTGTGCAAAAACCTGTTACAGGTTTTATTTAACTCTGGACCTTGTCAAGAAGTTGGTGGTGGTGGATCTCAAGGCACGTTTTACAACAGAAGCCTCAAGACACACCTGGCTTCAGAATTAAAGGAATGAAAAATGAACATAACTATGATTCATCTGCCAAGACTCAGCTCTTGGATACTAGAGAAAGCTTTCCAGGAAATCGGTAGAAATGTAGTTGCTTCTCCTCACTCAAAACAGTAAATGACAGGACAGTGGTCCTTGGGAAAAAAAACAGAAATGCAGAGAGTTTTGTGAAGCATGTGTTCCATTTGATTTTGAACATTTCCAGTATGTATCTTACTTAATATAAGGTGAGCATATGGAACTGGAAAAGAGTATTCTAATGATATTGTCCTAATGGCTTTTGTAAGATTAGAAGGGAAAATCAGCCAGGGAGACTGAGTCAAGACCTACAGTCAAGGGGATCTAGGTGGAACCAAAGGGGAAGAAAGCTTTAGGAGGTGTAAGGTAAATGAGTTTGAGCAAATTGGACAAGAAAAAATGGGACTGGACTCACTGATTTTGTTGTTTTGTATTGTTTTGGGACACACTCGGGGATGCTCAAGGGTTTCTCCTGGCTATGCATTCAGAAATTGCTCCTGATTTGGAGGACCATATGGGACTCTGGGGCATCAAACCGTGGTCCATCCTAGGTCGGCGCTTGCAAGGCAAACACCCTACCACTTGCGCCAGTGCTCAAGCCCCTGGACTCACTGTTTTTAAAATGGAAGTTGTCTGTGCATGTGTAAGGGAAAAGGACAAATTGAAAAGGGTAAAATGTTTGTGTAAAATAGAATGTAAGGCACAAGACAAGAAATATTTTTGTCAATTTTTTCCTTTTTATCTTTTCTTTTCTTTCTTCTTTTTTTGTTTTGTTTTGTGTTGTTTTTTGGGCCACACCTAGTGATACTCAGGTGTTACTCCTGGCTATGTGCTCAGAAATTGCTCCTAGCTTGGGGGACCATATGGGATACTGGGAGATTCAACCATAGTCCATCTTAGGTCAGTGTGTGCAAGGCAAATGCCCTACCTCTGCACCACTGCTCCGGCCCCTTTGTCATCTTTGGATGATTTATTGCCTCATTAGTCCTGTCCATACCAATATTGCACATTGATACCACAACTCGCACAACATATTATCTGCAAGTGTTCATCACCCAATGGAGTTCCACTGGATGGTTCATGGCCTCACTGGTCCTCTGTCCATGCCAACTTCGCACATTAACATCCAAAGTCACATAACTACATCTGCATATGCTACCACTGGTCTTGGACTAGAAGTTTCATTTCCTCACTGGTTCCCTGTCCGTGTGCCAACACTGCATGTTGACACCGCAATTTGCACTATACAACATTTTTGAGTGCTGCCCACCCACTGTCTTCACTGGATGGTTTGTTGCCTCCCTGGTCCTCTGTCCATATCTACATCACAGGTTGACACCTAAACACGTACAACACATCTGCTTGTGTTACTCATCCATCAGATAGATGGCTAATGTAGGATATATACAGGGTACTGACATAACTTGGCAAGAAAGAATCATCTGACTTCATTGGAAGATAGGAAGAAGAAATGAATGGACACTCTTTAAAGAAGGAATACAAATAAATAGCCAAAGGCTATTCTTCGAGGAAAAGTCTGTTCATATCTTCTTCCCATTTTTTAATGGAGCTAGATGGGGGTTTTGTTGTTGTTGTTGCCGTTGAGTTCTGTCAGTACCTTGTATATCTTTGATATTTTTCCCCTTGTCTGATGGATCTTCCACTGGAAGTTCGGTAACTCACCGTGCCAACATTACATGTATACTCCCCAATTTGTTTTTTGTTTGTTTGTTTTTGTTTTTGTTTTTGGGCCACACCCTGTGACGCTCAGGGGTTACTCCTGGCTATGCGCTCAGAAGTTGCTCCTGGCTTCTTGGAGGACCATATGGGACGCCGGGGGATCGAACTGCGGTCCGTCCTAGGCTAGCGCAGGCAAGGCAGGCACCTTACCTCCAGCGCCACCGCCCGGCCCTTTTTTGTTTTGTTTTGTTTTTTGTTTTTCCCCCAATTTGTAATACATAACAAATGCATGTGCTACTCACTAAGAGAATTTTGATGCATCTTTTTAAACTCTGATCAATCAGTATAGAAAATAGGTTAAATAAAGTTCAGGGTTTGTTTTTTTTGTTTTGTTTTGTTTTGTTTTTTTTTTTTTTTGGTTTTTGGGTTATACCCGACGGTGCTCAGGGGTTACTCCTGGCTGTCTGCTCAGAAATAGCTCCTGGCAGGCACGGGGGACCATATGGGACACCGGGATTCGAACCAACCACCTTTGGTCCTGGATCGGCTGCTTGCAAGGCAAATGCTGCTGTGCTATCTCTCCGGGCCCCAGTTCAAGTTTTTTTTTTAATAGATTTAATTTAAATAAGAACTTTTCAAACTAAGACTCAAATGTAAAGATGATAAACTTGTTTTTAAAAGTATGCGTTTTTCACATTTGAAAACATTAAGATATCTTCGTCTATATGTGTATCATAAAGGTAAAAATGCATTCTAAAATAAAAGCTTCGAAAATAAAAAAACCTCACAAATTAAATGTTAACAAAGAATACTATTTATCACATACTTATGGAATCTGTACCAACTGCTAGGTTTACATACTGAGGATATAATGAAAATATTTTAACTAATTTTAAGAAACTGGAAATCTAATATTTTATTTTAAGGGAAAAACTATGTAAAAAAAAAAAAGCACCTTTTTTTCCAGAGTTTATCTACATCAGGGGTCTTCAAACTACGGCCCACAGGCCACATATTGTATTTATTCCCATTTTTTTTCTTCACTTCTAAATAAGATATATGAAGTGTGCATAGAAATTTGTTCATAATTTTTGTTTTTACTATTATCTGGCCCTCCAATAGTCTGAAGGACAGTGAACTGGCCCCCTGTTTAAAAAGTTTGAGGACCCCTGATCTACATCATAAAAGCAAAGTTATGTGGGGCCAGAGTGACAGCAGAGTGAGTAGGGCACTTGCCTTAACACAGTTGACATGTGTGCCATCCCTGGCACACCACATGTGGTCCCATAAAGACAAGCCAGGAATAAGTCCTGATCAAGGCCAGGCGTGTTTCCCAAAGAGAATAAAACAAAGTAATGTTATGTTTCTTATGCTTAATATTTCTGAGAAGCATTCATAGCAATACCTTTCAAGTGTGTCATATCTCAAATGATAATCTTTCACATCTCAAATAAATTTTATCAGTGAAAAACTACAGACATCTGCTAGTCACAGATCTTTCAAAATGAAACTTTGAATGAAGAGAATTCCTGGGGTGAATTTTTCTCATACCAGCAACAGTTCAGAGAAAGAACCCAGAATGGGACAGCAATTCCAGAGTACTGCCAGTAGCGTAGCAGCCTTGTAGATTCTCAAAAGTAGCTTTCTCTCAGGCCTGAAGGTGCTGTTGTTGTTCCAGATATCACATTTATATTCCAGGCAAGGAGAAACAGGAAGGACAAAGGACATTCCATCTAAATCAACTCTATTTTTGAGAAACTTTGAGAGAAGTTCCTTTGAGAACCTCTGCATCATCTCTATGAGTATTTGCACTACATTTTATGATGACCATAAATACAACAGAGAATGAACTAGGGGGTATTTTTATTCTTAAAACCATCATGATCAAAAGCAGAATATCATGTGTTAAGTCGAGAACATGTGGGAGAATACTGACCTCTGCACAAGGTTTTATTTGTTGGCCACTCTTGGCCCTGTCATTGAAATAGTGATTGCTAATTACTCCCTGTTGTCCTATCTGATGCTCTGTGTTCTGCTGTTTATGGTTACAAAATCACCTCAGAAGAATTCATTTCCACAAGTCACCCACAATGCTTAGAAATCTTAAAGGATTAACCTATCCTGCCCTACCCTATAAAGACACCAGCCCTGTGCAGTGGCGCTAGAGGTAAGGTGCCCGCCTTGCCTGTGTTAGCCTTGGACGGACCACAGTTAGAACCCCCGGGGTCCCATATGGTCCCCCAAGCCAGGAGCGACTTCTGAGCGCATAGCCAGGAGTAACCCTTGAGCGTCACCGGGTGTGGCCAAAAACCAAAATGGACAGTTTTGTGCTGTCATTTGTACTCCAAGTACAAGTACAAGTACTCCAAGTTCTAGGCGAGATTCAAGTATGATTGCATTTTCCTTGCCCCAACATCTTTGCCTTGCCCTGCCCTGACACATTCTTATCACGCTTTCCTTTTTTTTTAAATATTATCTTTATTTAAGCACCATGATTACAAACATGTTTGTAGTTATAAAAAGAACACACCCCCTTCATCACTGCAACCTTCCCACCACCAATGCCCCATCTCCCTTCTTCCACATTCCCATCTGTATTCAAGACTCCTCTCATTATCATTGTCATAATAATTGTTAGTGTAGTTATTTCTCTAACTGCACTCACCACTCTGTGGTAAGCTTCATATTATAAACTGGTCCTTCTAGCCCTCGTCTCTATTATCTCTCGGTATCATTACAATAATGTCTTTTATTTTTCTTAAAACCCATAGATAAGTGAGACTATTCTGTGTTTATCACTCTCCCCCTGACTTATTTCATTCAGCATAATAGTTTTCTTGTCCATTCATATATAGGAAAATTTTATGACTTCATTTCTCCTAACTGCTGCATAATATTCCATTATGTATATGTACCACAATTTACTTCTTTAGTCATTCATCTGTTGAAGGGCATCTGGATTGTTTCCAGATTCTGGCTATGTAAACAGTGCTGCAAAGAATATAGATATGTAGAAGGCATTTTGTATTGCGGCTTTTTGTTCCTTTCATTCTTTTCATCTTAGTAAATTACTTGACAGAAATCTTTAACTCAGGTTCTTTCTCTGGGAAACCAACATGTACTTTTTATTTTATAGTGTCCTCATTCCCTCAACCTCTGTCCTGACTACCATTTAAGAAGTGAATTTCATTATACCTCTGCCATTTTTTCAAAGTACACTTTAAACTATTAAATCTAATTATCTGGAAGATTCTTAACTTTAACTAGAGTTTGCTAAACAGACACTTATAAGTGCATTTTCAAGTGAAAGGAGGAACTAAATTATTTGGAGAAAATGTTTTTCCCCATGAAGATACCATTTTCATAGGCTTAATGCTTATTTGGTGCAAATTTTAAATAAATTAAGCAGATTGGAAGAAGCAAAGAAAGATTTGTCAATCTAAACCGTCAAAGTTGCTACTAGTGTATAATATTTATATTTATATCATTTATTATTATTATATATTATTATATTATATTATATATTATTATATTATATATTATTATATTATATATAATCATTGAGTAATGAACTACAAATATTAAGGGCTATCTTTTAGTTAATTCTATACAAGCACAGTAAAAAGTACTTAATTGGCATAAAATTCATTTAAAAAAGTTTTCCACTGATTTATGATTAAATTCTATATATTTGCTTGTTTTTATTAGAGAAATAATATTTTATATATTCTTTTTTTGTTTGCTTTTTGGTTTGTTCTTTTTGTTTCTTTTTTGGTTTTTGGGCCACACACAGTGATGCTCAGGTGTGATGCTCTGGCTATGCGCTCAGAAATCACTCCTGGCTTGGGGGAACATATGGGATGCCCGGGAAACGAACCAAGTTCCATCCTTAGCTAACGTGGGCAAGGCAGACTCATTACCCCTTGTGCCACCACTCTAGCCCCATATTTTATATATTGTAAAGTCTAACAGAGAAAATGTATAAAAAATGAACAGAGAAAAAGCGCATGACTTGCAAACTAGTTCAATCCCTGGTACTGCCTCTGGTCCCCTGAGTACTGCCTGATATGGCCCCAAACAAACAAAACAAGTGCTGATAAGGAGCCAGATAGTACAGTGGTTAAGGCACTTGCACTGCATGTAGCTAATGTGAAATTTGATTACTGGCACCACCTACCAGGAGTTATTTCCCCGAGTACAGAGTCAGGAGTTAACCACTTGCACTGGTGGAGTAGGTCTTACTCTCTTCCTACCCCCATACACATACTGATAAATAATGTGGTTTGCAGAAATGCATTCCAAGAGTTGTGTTTACTTGCTTTTTTAAAAAAATCATCTCAGATGTGAAGTTCTCTGTGCTGTATTCCTAGTCCCTCTGAACTTTCCTGCTTAGAACTGTCTTTTCCTTGAGCTTCTCAGCTTCTACCTTTTCTCCCATGCTCCTTTACCTCCTTCGTATTTAAACTGAACTGACTGGTTTCCTGTGTTTAATTTTCAAATGAATAGCATGCACTATTTCAGCCCTCTGTGTGTGTGTGTGGGGGGGACAAACTAATTCTTCAATCATAACTTGGAAATAATTAGGCATCTAAGAGTGATTCAAACAATATATCAATATATCTATATATGCTATACAGTATATTAAATTTCTACATAAATAAAAGTTTTCAGGACTGGAGCAATAGTGCAGTGGTAGGGTGTTTGCCTTGCACACAGCTGACCCAGAACGGACCTCGATTTGATCCCTGGCATCCCATATAGTCCCCCAAGCCAGCGATTTCTGAGCGCATGGCCAGGAGTAACCCCTGAGCATCACCAGGTGTGGCCCCACAAAATAAATAAATAAATAAATAAATAAATAAATAAATAAATAAGAGTTTTCAAAACTCAGGTAAATTGAAAATGTTGGTAATGTTTACTTAACCATAATACGTAAATATGAAAGCATACATAGTAATGTCTGTAATGTTTACTTAACATAATGAACATTAAAAATTAAATCATAACCAAAAATAAGATAACATCAAAGTTATCTTCCATTCTTCATTCTGTGAGAACTCAATTTGTCTGGTTTTTGAATGCCACCACATAGAGCATGTATTTATTAAAATAGTGCTTACTTTGCTGTTTATTTTGGTTTTATTAGGGGGGCATACCAGTGCTTGGTATACTCCCAAGCAGGGCTCTTGCAACCATTTAGTGTTGGGACTGAGTCTGGGCTTCCCACACACAAGTAAGTGCTCCAGCTCTTTAGACCATCTTGCATGCTCCAACATTGTTGTTTTGTTTGAAAGTGAGTAGCTTTATATAATGATCCGAGTTTATAAGCATCCAATTTAATATATTTATATAGTGATCCAGTGTTTGAAAATGTGTGGTTAGGATAGGCTGCGGGAGTGCATCTCTTTATTTTCCCACAATCATTTGTCCTAGGAATAAGACAATCTTTACATATTGATGACAAGAACTTTAAATCTTGTTGTTTTATGCAGTAAAAAACCCTAAAATTATTAGACACGTTTCCTAAAAGTTGTATTGGACTTGATCTCTTTTGGGAAAGTCTCAGTGTAACATTGTTTTTTCTATTCTATTTCTTGGTTATTTTAGTTTCTTTTTGTACATTTTCTCTTCTATCACTTCTATAGGCTAAATAGTTTCAAAATGATACAAAAAAGACATGATTTGAAACAATAACTATGCGAGTACTAGAATAGTTTCCTGTTATTTATACCGTATCATGTTGCTGATAGATTTTTATTATACTTAAATATTGAAATAGAAGTCTTTTCATATGTGTCACAAACATTTAATTTTGGGAAATAATATTTAAAGCCAGATTAAGTCTGTAGCAGTTGGAATTTAGAGTTAAAATCACTCCAACATGGTTGGTTATCACTGTTGATAGGGACTGAGATCTCATGTGCTGTGGGCTGCCTGGATCCAGGGTATTGTTGCTGCCATCTCTGGAAGCTAGAGTGGTTTCATGTACAGGACTGAACTTGGATCAGAAGCAAGCAGGGCAAGCACCTTACATATTGGGCTCTCTCTACCCCCTGAGAAGTGTTTGAAATTAAATTAAAACTGTCTTTGTGAGTCAAGGGCCTTTCATTTTATACTTAATTGATTTCATTGGCAAACAAACTTAAAGACACATAATAACCTTCACTTTTGTGAAGGTAAATACACATGGGTATGTTTTTCTGTATACTCATGTGTTTCTACACAGATTAACAAGATGGTATTCAGTAGTATTGTTTGTAATACCTCATGCATGTTTATGCTTTCTCGATTCATTTGATATCACTATTTTGATAGTAATAGTTAACACTGTGCTACTCTAGAGAAAACAAAGCCTTAGAGAATTTAGATAGCAAGGGTGCGTGGCTGGGAAGTTACAGTGCTATGGAGATTTGGAACTTTGCTTCCTGTAATCACTTTAGCCATGTTCATAAGTCAAAGAAAAGCACTTTTTAGAATGTACATAGTGATTTGTCAGATTAAGTCCTGTACTGATTTCTGTCATGGCAGCACATTTTAAATAAATTATTTTAAAAAATGTTCTTTTAAATTAAATGATACTGTTACAGCAAGTAGTTTGATTTGATTTCGATTCCTGGCACTACAGATGGTACTGTAAGCATCTCTAGGAGTGATCCTTGAGTGAAGATTAGGAATAAGCTATGAATATTGCTGGGTTGACCCTAAAAGCCCCCCAAAATATTGCTAATGGTTTCTCATTTTTTCAGGTAATGGTAATTTTACAATATTGCTTATGTCTTAATAGGAGTGGAAATTCATAACTTTATAAATGTCTGTTACTACACACTATTTGGGGGATATGAAGATCGTGAGGCATTTGGAGAAAAATAAATAAGCACAAAAGATGGTTCTGAGAGTGATTTTATTTTGTTTTATAGTTTGGGCGGACACACCTAGCGATGTTCATGGGTTACTCCTAGCTATGCCATCAGGAATTTTAGCCCTGGTGGTGCTCTGGAAACCATCTGGGATGCTGGGGATCGAACCAAGGTTGGTTACCCAGGCAAGCACCTCACCCACTCTATTATTGCTCTGGCACCAATTAGAATGTAGTTTTTCAAGTAATACTTGAAATATTTTAATTCTGCTATGCTGACTTAAGGATTTTTCTTAGGATGCGTCAAAGCCAGTCTCAATAGAAACACAATGAGCAGAACACAAAGAATAAAGTGCTTCATACCATGTCACTAGACAAATATCTAAAAGAGCAGCTCCCACTACTGTAGTAGGGAAGGCATCATCCCATCCAGGACACAGTTATTCTTGACATAAGCTTTGGTACTGCTAGAAACTCCCTCTGGACAGCAACTTCCTGAACTCATTGTGTCAGCTACAAGATAGTGAATGTACTGAGACTACCCGAGGCTGGTGACAAAATGCTACTATCTACAAATAACTCCCATGCCTCCATGTATGAAAAGCACTGAGGAAACTTTCTAATCCCACAGAAGTGGGGTATTTGTACATGTTCCGACAGATAAAATATATCCTCATACATAAGTGTCCCAACCACTTTGTGTAGTTACTACAACTGATGTGAAATTTATATATTAAGGTATATGCTTGATTACATATTTTGAGATTTTTTTTAAAAATTTCTTTAAGATGGTTCCTATAAAATTCAATTTATACTCTTCCTCCAGGACTATAGAATCCATAGGCACATCTTTTCTATAGCCATTTCATCACTTTTTTTTTTTAACTACAGAGAATCTGGGAAATAATAGCCCTGGAACCTGGGCAGGATTGAACAAACCAAAATTTCTATTCTTTTGGGCATCATTCTTAAAGTTGGAATTTTTGCACTAGGAAACTGTAAAGAAAACAGTCAAAGCAGACTAAAACAGTCAAAACAGAATTTTGCTTGTTAAGTTATTATTTATCACATGTGCTATGGAAGCTGGAGCCTGAGTTGAACTTGAATTTGGGTTAATTTAGGACAACGGCAGGCAACCCATAGAAACAAAAGCAAGCCTTGGAATCTGCAGCTTTGCTTTCAGGAGTCAGCTATGTTCAGTGCCAGGCCAAATGTCCTACCTAGTGAATAAAAAGGTTGGTCCAGACTAATGTGAAAGAGACTTAATTCCATGCTCTACTTGGGTTAAATTTAAAAGTTGGTAAAGATCAATTTAAGTCTGCAGAAGTACTTTATTTCTAGACTGAAATTGGGCTGCTTTCAGGAAACAGAACTAAAAATGTCACCCCTTCTTTTTGAAGGCTTTAGGAAGAAGCAGATTTTATAGTTTTGCAGGGGAAGCCAGATGGAAGTGTTTTAGGCTACAGTATCTTTATAGTTAGGTGGTCACATTGAAAATAAAGGGAGCACACAATGTTGGTTATATTTAGATCTTGTATTCCTAAACCAGTGGGATAATATACTTTAAAACTTGATAGAAGCCAAGGGGTAGATGGGGACACAGAGGAAGACAGTAAAACAGCAGGGGTAAAACAAGCAGTAAAACAGTCAAGGAAGAGTGTTTTGAGCTTAATTCTTAAGGAACTTGTGAAGTATAAGAAGGAGCACATGGGGGCTGAAGCAATAGCAAAGTGGGTAGGGTGATTGCCTTGTCCACAGCTGACCTGAGTTTAATTTCTAGCATCCCATATGGTTTCCCCCAAGACAGCCTGAGTAATTTCTGAGCACAGAACCAGGAGTAACCCCTAAGCACAAGTGGGTGTGGCTCCAAAACCAAAAAAGAAAAAAACAACAACACAGAAGGAACTACTAGCATCCAAGTTTACATAACTCTTGAATATATACCTCTAATATCCTCTCAGCTAGACAAACCTTTTTTGTTTTATTTTGTTTGGGGCCTACACTCATCTGTGTTTAGTACTTACTCCTAGTTCTGTGCTCAGGAATCACTTCTGGCTGGGTGAATTAGGAGGACCATGTGCAGTGTCAAGGACCCAGCCTGAATCAGCCACATTCAAGGCAAGAGTCTTTCATGCTGTATGGATCCCAGATACAAATTACTTTATCCTTGTGTTCTAGAATGTAATGACAAACTAAAGGAGAAAGAAATTGGGTAAGGATTGATGGAGATATTTTTGCTCCCATACCCTTTTTACCCTTGTTTGTCATGGCCCGGAGTTTTATATATATATACAATATGTATATATATACAATCATGAATTATCTTTATTAATACCTGTTATTTAAAAAAAGATAAACACATGAGAAGAAAATGAGATGACAGAGAAACAAACAATATCACTGCTTCTGGGGAACCATCTTTTAATACACCCGCTTTCTCTGCACTTCCACTGCAAAGAATCACTCTCTATGTTCTCTTAGTGTTTTGGTCATGTTTCTCTCATGCTTATTACACTACATGCTACTATGTTTGCTGATCTAGTTCTTTACTTGCAAAGTGGGATCCTGCCAGTCAGTATGTCTCTGCTCCTTACTAGTAGTAAAATGGGTGTGGCTAGCAGGATGTGATTTCCAGTATCCTTAGGACATTGCATAGTAAAGTATAAATTATAGGAAATATAGGCTACTTTTACTAAATTTTATAATAGAAAATTTTGAAGCATCTTCATCCTATTGTATGTGCTGAAGCCCTTTATGATGGCCCTCTTTTTTTTTTAATAAAAATTTCTGTTTATGGCCCTCTTAATGGTACCTACCTAATAATGAGAGGTTTAAAGATAGTTTCCATGAAAAACTAGTACTGAAATGTTATAATAAAGTCAAAGAATCTATTAAAATTACATATATTGTAATCTTAAAGTAATCCACTTAGAGACATTATGTTAACTGAAAAAACTCATTCATTTTAACCCTTATATTTCAAAAACACTGAATCACACTGTATACTTGTGATAGACTTCAAACCAAAATAATTGATATCAATACAATCGAAATTCCCAAGTTAATAACTTGATGTGTCTATCAAGATTATCTCTATAAATTTTTATGACTCACTTGGATTTATATGTTGACATTCTCTCTGTAATTTAATTTCTTTAGGAAAAATTCTATATCACAAAACACGCATTGATCCAAGCAATAAAACATAAAAAATAACTTGTGCTGCAAAATTCATTTCAGATGCTAAACCTAACTAAATTCACATTGTTATTTATATTTTATGGACTTTGTCCCAACTTTATAAAAACAAAGAACCCAAATATTTACTGGACAATAAATACTTTATTAACTGTCATGAGCAGATTCATCTTATTAAGTTACAAATATACATATACATGCCTAAAACTATTGATCAGCTTTTACTTTTTAAAAAATGTTTTGGTGGAAAAATGCACATATTTCATAAATGAAAATAAACTATAACACCTCATTTTGTCCTCCATTGCAGAAGACAATAGATGCGCATCTTCAAATACAGCGTCCTGTACCAAGTGCCTCGCTCTGGGTCCAGAATGTGGATGGTGTGCTCAAAAGGTGTGCCTTTTAAAGATGTTTTCTCAACCTTCTTTCTAACAAGATTTCACTGCCTTAATATTATGTGTCTTGGAGGTACATCCGAAAATTAAAGATGCTGTTTAACTTCAGGGAAAATATATTTTTTGCTTGGAGATATCCTATCTGGCTGAACATAAAGTAAATCGTAACCTTATTATTAGGAAAGTTATGGTCATTTTGAAATAAAGTGCAAACAGTTTTATGCTTTCCATCTGTTCTATGGAGAGAATATGGAAGAATATTGGCAAGCAGAATGACTTTTGATAGTTCATTGGGAATAATTGCTTTAGTTTGGGACTTTAGGTTATATGTCCAAGTTGTATTATTTTTTTGTGCTTGGTTGTTAAAGGGAATCTAGCTAATTTATTGATCTGGTGCTTTGTTTGAAATACTTAAAAATTATTTTTTTAATTTCATAAGATAGTGTATCAGCTCCCTTGGTTGCTTCTTTTGGATTTGTGGCTGTCTTTTTGAAATCGTCTCTGTAGGACAAAGAAAAGGCAGAAAAGGTTTACTGTTCAATAAGAGTGGTTTTGTATAATATCAAGAGTAACCTATTTCAATAACATTTTTTAGGAAAATGAATGTAATATATTCCTTCTCTCTTGGTGCCAGTGTAATTTCGGATTCATTCCTTTTGTTAGTTTCCTTCTATCAAAAGAACCAATGTATTCTAAGTTGTAAGGAATAAGCCATCTAGTAATTTGTTTTCTTATGAAACTGGCCAGGTATAATTATGCAAATATCTCTTTCATAATATTCTTCTTGCTGTTTTCCCTCATAAGAGAAAAGAGACATAATTAGAAAAAGAGAATAGTGGGAAAATAAATTAGGAAAGAAGCAAATGAAGGGCTCATTAAACAGTAGCCAATTCTGAAGTAAATGTCTGTTCTACAGCTTTCCTCCTTGATGCACTTTGGGTTCTACTAGTGAATGTCAAATAATACTCTAGAGTAGAAAGTTCTTCATGAGAACATAGTTCTAGGTTACTTCCTTAGATTGTACAATTCCAGAATTTCTGGGACCAATTTCATCCCTCCTTAGGCACCAAAGGGCCATAAGAACCCATTCTATTATACAAGTCACCTTTTCCTCTACTTTAAAATCTTGATTTTCGAGCTCACATCTACAATGTTTTTCTTTCAAGAAAGGTTCCTGGGTCTCTGGGTCCTAATTCTCAACCAGTACTCCATGACTGTATCATTCAGGAAGACTTCCAGAGCCATGAAGATTGCGCGAATGTGTCCGTTAGTGAGAATTTAGTGAAGCTAGTTTAGAAGAACTTCCAAAAGATGGTTATGAAACTCAGTGGGTAGTCAAATATGATAGCAGCGATATAGACTGTAAGGTTCTAGAGAACCCCTTCTTTGTTGCCAACATATGACATACTGGAACTAACATTCAGGAAAGTTACTGTTGGAGTTGAGGCAATGTCACTCTCTCAAGCAAGGAGGGAACTTGAGTAGTCATTGAAATAGAAGGAGGCAAAGTGTAATTGCTAGAGAAGAGGAGAAAATCCTATTTGATGTCAGACTGTTCCTTCAAATGACTGTTTCCATATACAAACTACTCTTCTGAATGGATCAGGATTTTTTTTCTTGAACAGAAATTTTTTTTCTTGAAATTTTTTCTAGAAATTTTTTTCTTGAATAGAAAGCTCTGAATGAGATCAATTTGCATTAAGATCTCCAGTTAAATTAGTTTCTACCTTATAAACTTGGGCTCATTAACCTAGCCACTCTTTCCTAGTTCTAATCTAAAAATAAAAATTGTACCCAGGATGCTGTTGAGAAAGTTAAATGAAGTAAGATGCAGAAGCTTCTGCAACATAGACATATACGCTGCTTAAGAATGGAGTCGGCATTCCCGCCACCAATGTCCCCATCTCCCTCCTCCCCCAATTCCCTCCTGCCTGTATTCAAGATAGGCATTCTATTTCTCTCACTCACTATCATTGTCAGGATAGTTGTCTGTGCAGTTATTTCTCTAACTGAACTGACCATTCTTTGTGGTAGCTTCATAAGGTGGACTGGTGTTCTTTTTTATAGCTGAAACCCAACTACAAACATGTTTGTAATTGTGATGTTTAAATAAAAATTAAAAAATATAAAAATAATAAAGGCTGGGGCCGGGCGGTGGCGCTGGAGGTAAGGTGCCTGCCTTACAAGCGCTAGCCAAGGAACGGACAGCGGTTCGATCCCCCGGCGTCCCATATGGTTCCCCCAAGCCAGGGGCGATTTCTGAGCACATAGCCAGGAGTAACCCCTGAGCGTCAAACGGGTGTGGCCCAAAAACCAAAAAAAAAAAATAATAATAATAAAGGCCAGAGAGATAGAACAGTGATAGGGCATTTGCCTTGCTCGCAGCCAAAGCAGGATGGACAGTGGTTCAAATCCCAGCATCCAATATGGTCCCCAGAGCCTGACAGTAGCAATTTCTGAGCACAGAGCCCTGAGTGCCACTGGGTGTGACCCCAAAACCAAAATAAATAATTAAAAAGAATAGAATTGAAAATGGGCCCTGAGCAAAGAGACAGCACAATCCAGAAGCACTTTTGAATGTGGCCCAAGATAAAAATAAAATTAAAAATAAAGAACAATATGGGAATCGTTTTATAGAAATCTATATAAGACTCTAAAATAACTCATTCAAATTTAGGAAAGAAACTCCCTTTGTTAAAACTGCAAACTCAGAGGAAGCAGTAGGTATTAGAACTCAACCACCAGACAAATCAATATGAAAAGGAGCTGTTGACTCCCCACAAGCTGACTTGAGAGAACGAAGGATTGATTTTGAAATATAGTTCACCATTCGGCACATATGTAACTGAATTATTACTCCATCACACAGGAAAGACAGAGATGGGCTTTCTTTCTTCCTGATTACAGCATATAAACAGCAACCAATTAAGCCTGCCTTATAGAATGTCCAAAGTTAGCCAAATTTAAAAGAAAACTTAGATAGGGTGTATTCAATTTGCTTATGAATTCTTATGTAGAATGTTAATCTATAATGCTACCTATTTTGCCTGATCTTTTCCTCCATGCTAGATACAAGTGACTGGAAAATACTAAGGATAAAGGTCTTATTACCTTATTACCTAGTATGAGGCCTTACATTCCTTGGTTGCTGGAGATCCATTCCAGAGCTCAACACATACAGTATCCACATATTCATACACATATTTCTGATAGACATCATAGTTTCTTTTAACATTTATGCAAGTATTGACAAGTTTTGTTATCTTCTATTCATAACCTGTTTATAAGGTGAATATATGCTGTGATCCTTAGAACATAGTCATACTAAAATACTAAATGAGCATTCGTTGTCAAAAGGAAGATGGTGAATTTCTTTCATTTCTGTGTAAAACGCTATCTTTAAAAGTCAAGAAGTGAGTTGGAAAAGAGTTTTTTCTTATTTGTACATCATCAGTTGAGTGTATTAAAAGAAAGGAATAAATAGAACAGCTGAAATAATGTCACATGGATTGACTTCAGCTTGAGCTTTTATTTTCAAACAGATTTGGATGCAGCTAGTTAATGAAACCTGAATGTTTAGGACAGAAAAAAAAAGAGTGTGACTTAAGAATTAGTAGAAATCAAGATAAGACAAAACATTACAAGGGTGAAGTTTTAGATTATTTTCTTTTTACAGAGTGGAAAGTATGCCACTCTGGGTAAGGGCAGCATTCCTTTACTTAGTTTGATACCATGGTCTTTTCTTTCTTTTTTCAAATCTAATTGACAAGATAAAAAAATATTTATTTTCTAACTTAGCTTTTGTACACTGGTTAAAAACAGACATGCTAATTCAGACATTACTAAATAATTGAGACCAGGAAGTATACCAACAAAGCAAAATAAAACAAATAGATAACATATAGTGGTTAAATGGCAAAGTTTGATGTATGTGAAATGGTGGGTTGTGTGTTCTACAGTCCCCAGAGAGGGAGAGGAATCCCCATGTTCCACCTCTGGGTAGAATAAGAGACGCAGGTCCAGCAGCAATTCCAATGAAGGAAATAATCCACAAAGTTGGAAAGGAATAGCAGGCCAGAAACTCACACCACCAGCTGTTCACCCACAAGCCAATTGCTCCACCTCGTGGAATCATGAGCCAAGATGGCAGTTTTCCTCCAAACCTCCAAAGCAGTCTTTATTAGGAAAATCAAAGCCCACCCTCAAGGGAAGGGGGAAAAGCCAAAGGAGGAAGCATTGGGATGCATCTTTTTAACATGTAAACTAAAGGAACCAATCGTGAGACATCTACTTAGAAGGCAATAAGAGGACCAATCCAAAGGGCTCTACCAACAGGTGTATAGTGGCAGAAATTAACCACACTCCTTCTCTTCTATACTATATATACAAAGAACAAAATCTCTCAGATAACTCAGGTAACAGATAACTCAAGTACCTCATTTCCCTTCCTTATTTGAAGTCTTGGGGTTTCCACATTTTCCGAATGCATGTAGTCCTTTGTATATCTATTGTCAAATGAGGCATGCATGAACACACAAGTGCCTATTTGCCCACAGTATTCCGCAGGCTACTGAGGTAGAACCACACCCAGTAGCCCGAAGCATTCTAAGAAAAACAGACACACGGATATTAATATATCTAACTACAAGTTATTTCTTAGACCAAACCTTACATTTGGTCCCTCCAAGGGGTCCATTAATAGAATGAATTTGAATACAAGAAATGATGGATTTGAATATTATAGGATTCAGAATAAAATCGAAGTATAGGATAAAAAGTAAAGAAAGTAAATGTTTCTGTTATCATAAAAAGATGATGGCTGGAAAATTTATTGGAAAGAATGAAAAAGATAATATTCACTATTGTCTTTTAATTATATTTATGTTGCAACTATGCACCCTACTTTAACTGAAGATCAGGACTCTATACAAGCACATGCATATCTATTATACTTTCTGTGTATTGTTTTCTACTCTTCTAAAATGTAAAGAGTGGACCAGGAATTGACTTATTGTTAGGAGATATGCATTAGAACCTGAGTATGATCCCTAACATCATAAATAAAAAATAAAATGTTATAATAAGCAATTAGCACTACACAGAATTAGGTCATGTTTTCCCACTGTCTTTTAGTTTGCCAGTCCCCCAATCTACATTGAGAAGAAATTAAATTAAAACCCATATATATGTTTTTATATATTGACTACTACCATCTCATGTAAGTAATCACCACAGATGGGAATAACTACCATTTTTCTCCATGTTGATATATATATGAGTGGTAGCCTCATACACCTAAATTTATTGCTTATAATAATTACATTTACTCCATAAGCACTAAATTCAGCAATTATTTGTAGACTCTTTGATGACAGATGCTTATTTCCATTTCTTCTCAGCACATAAATCAAACTATTATAACTCAGTGATAGATCGGTCAGCATGTTTAGTCACATGATTAATATATTAGAAATCCAGCGATTTGAAACAGTTGAAATCTTGTGATTTAAAACTGTTTTATCTGATCAACTTGTTACTGAACACCAGATGCAAAGGTTTATTTTTGATGAAGACCAGATGAAAACAGTTACTGCCAGGAAGAAATATTGAGAAATAACCAGCTGTGTACGGGAAAATACTCCCCAATTAAAAATGATGTATATTTTTGTCAACATGACTTACACATTTGCTATATATCTATAATAGCATTTTAAGGTGACAACATTCAATACTATCCCTCCAGAGTTTATTTCACACACGCTATTATCTGAGACTACTCTTCATCCCTTTACTAAACCTTCCTCTCCTGAACATCCTCCACCCTCTCTCCCCAACATCTCACTATCACAGATAACTCCATCTGTAAACCTGTTCTTGCTCTCTTTCTTTATATCCCCTGTATTCGAGAAATCATCCCACTTCTTCTGAATGCTATCACTCATCGTGATCTTCTCCAATGTTTGTGGCAAATGGCATGATTTCATCCTTTCTTATAGTGAAGTAGTATTTCATCATGCCTATGCATTCTAATTTCTTTATCCAGTCAGAGCTTTGGGGCTCTTGGACTAGAAATGATATTGCTGAATTATATGAAAGCTCAAATCTTTTTTTAATTTTTTTTATTTTGAATTATGAGAACAAAAGATGCAAAGAAAGAGGACAAAGTAAAGTTACAGTGGAAGGACAATCACCCATAACATAATTCTCAGAAAAAGTCCCCTTGCTGATATCTTAACTTTGAACTTTCAGCCAAAGAACATTAAGATAAAACAAAACAGAATCCATGTGCGATTATTTTGTCCCTCGAGTCCCCAGATTGTAGCACATTATAATATTTCTTAACAGCACACAAGGCAATCTCAAGCCATCAAACTTACGTAACTCCTTTAACATTAGAGGCATAGTATTTTTTACATTTCCATGTACATGAATATTAGCTTAAGTTAACCTCAAATTTTAAGTGGGTGCGTTTTAAGGATTAGAGTCAAAGGAGCACAGTAAAAACGGTGTTAGAGTGGCAATTGTTGTTTGCGTAGGCCCACCAAAATATGAGAGGCATGGAAAGGAATAACCTTGGCCTAAATACAAAGAGATCCTACCCCTGAAGTTTCCTGGCATAAGACCAGCTCTAGGCTTCAGGCAAGTTATCGTCCGATCCAAGACATTGTCCGTAGTGCCAACACACTTTTCACACAGTCTCTGTTGTTGGTATCATGTTTCTGTATTAAAGATTCTGGAATCTGCATGTCCTACATTGAAGTCATGATGTGGAGTGTCTTCTCGTTTCACCTCACCATGAAAGGGCAATGCAGGAAGTCCTTTCCTGTAAGCAGGTTGTTGTTGTTAAGTCTTCTCAGTGTTAAGGGAAGTCTCTTTTGGAAAGCTCAAATCTTAAGGGTTTTTCTTTTTCTTTTTTTTTTTTTTTTTTGCCCATACTGTTTAAAAAATGGGAATGGGGGAGGGGAGGTAGATCAGTCAACATTTCCAACTGCTATCCCCAAAAGAAGATTTCCCATATTTCCAACACCGGTAGTTTTTATTCTTTTTGATATCTGCCAATCTCGCTGATATGAGAAAATAGCTCATGTTTTTTATTTGCATTTCCTGATCATTAGTGCTGAGCATCTTTCAGATGAAATAAGTATATGGCCAAGAGATATAATATACTTCTCCCAAATTTTAGCTCATCATTAAATATTATAAAATATATAATAAAACATAATGCCTCTACTTTTCAATCTATATCTGATTTTTAGGAAAATTCCTGAATAGTTATATAAAATTTTTAAAAAATACCAATTTTTCCATCAAGATAAGCAAGATAAGTTAAATTTATTTTTTCTTGTGTTTTTGGCTCATACCTGTTTTGCTCAGTACCTTCTCCTGGCTTTATGCTCAGGTATCATTTTTGGCAGTGCTTAGGGGACTATAAGCTAAAGATTAAAATAGGTTTGGCAGCATGTGAGACAAGAGGCTTATACTTTACAGACTCTCTGGTTCTAAGATTAATTAAATTTTAAATTTGTTTTAATAATTACAAGTTTGTTGGATCAGCATTATGTAATCACCAACTCAGCAATGTTCAATGGTACTGAAGATCTTAGGTTCAGTTACACAATTAGAAGTTTAAGATATAGTCTCATAGCTTTCAGCCCCTTGTAAGCACCTTCCTTGGTTTTTTTGTTTGTTTGTTTGTTTTTGTTCCTGGGTATGTTCCTAGGAGCAATATTGCAATACTCAACCGGAAGCTCAATTCCTAGTTTTTTTGAGGAATATTCATATTATTCTCAAAATGAATGAAGAAATCTACATTCCCGCCAGCAGCCAATGAGAGTCCCTTTCCCCTAGATACATGCCAGTACTGGCATGTTTTCTTGTTCTTTGTGAAGTGTGCCTGTCTTTATGATGTCTGATGACTAGTGATATGGAATATATTTTTCATGTGCCTTTGGTCATCTGTACTTCTTCTTTAAGGAAATGTCTTTTTCTTTTTCTCATTTTTTGATGGAGTTACATTTTTTTCTTGTTAACATCAGTGCCTTGTATATCATAGATAATAACCCCTTATCTGATGACTATTGGTTTAGTTTCTGCCATTTTGTGTGTAGTTTTTGTATCCTAGTGACCATTTCCTTTGCAATGCAGAAGATCCTCAGTTTAAAATAATCCTATTTGTTTATCTTTGATTCTACTTGTTTGACCATTGATGTTTTTCCTTGAAGAGTTTTTAGTTACAATGTAATTAAGTGTTGTTTTTACATTTTTCTCTGTGTATCTTATAATTTTAGATCTGATACCAAGGTCTTTACTCCATTTTTATTTGACTTATGTGTGTGGATTTAAAGAGAAGTCTGTGTTCACTTTTTTCACAATTTAATTACTGAAGAGGCTTTCTTTCTTCACTTTATATTTATTTCTCTTTTATCACAAATGAATTGATCATATACCTGAGGGTCAATCTCAGTATATTCAAGTCTATTTCATTGATCTGAGAGTATGTCTTTATTACAATACCATACTTTTTTAATGACTGCTGCCAAATAGTATAGTTTAAAGTTGGGCAAAATTATAATTTTCATCTTCTTTTTCCCAAGGACTTTGGTTTTTGGTTATTTGTGGAGTTTATTGTTCCAAATGAAATACAGAAGTGTTTGATCCACTTTTTTGAAATAGGTCATGTGTATAGTTAGAAGAATTACACTAAAATATACAAAGCTTTGGAATGTATTGTCATTTTAATGATGTTGATCTTCCCAATCCACGAGCAGGGTATATGTCTTTATTTCCTTTTGGCTTTCATTTTTTAAGTAGTATTTTTTTACTTTTCTTTGTATAGGTCTTTCATTTCTTTACTAAAGGTGACTCTAAGGTACTTGATTTTCTGAGGCACAATTGTGTATAGGATTTTTTTTTCAAAGAGAGTCTCTTTTTTGAGGCCAGAGTGGTAGCACAATGGCAGGGTTTTTGCCTTGCATGTGGCTTACCCAGGATGGACCTGGGTTCTATCCCCAGCGTCCCTTATGATCCCCCAAACCAGAAGCATTTCTAAGCACAGAGCAAGTAGTAACCCCTGAGTACCACTGCGTGTGGCACAAAAAAGACAAAACAAAACCAAAAAAAGTCTCTTCTGTCATTTTTATATAGAAAAGCCATGTATTTTTGTGTATTAATTTCTTAGCCTGCCACTTTACTTTTTAGTTATATTGGTTCTAGAACGTTTTTTTGTAGAGTCTTTATTTTTTAAATATCTATCATGTCACCGCAAACAGTGAAGTGCTTCACTTCTTCCTTTCCTGTCTTGATCTCTTGCTATATTTTTTTCTTTTTGCCTAATTTCAATGGCACGTTACTTCCAGAATATATTGAATAGGTCTGGTGAGGGGACAACATTGTCTCATGCCAGATCTTAGGTAAAAGACTTTTATTTTCTTCATTTTTCCCATTGAGTATAATGTTTGCCATAAGATTGTGGTAGATGGTGTTGAGAAAAGTTCCTTCATATTTCATCTTGTTGAGAGTTTTTTTTTTTTATCATGAATGGGTTCTTGACCATGTGAAATGCTTTATCTGCATCTACTGATATGTTTGTATGATTTTTGCTTTACTTTTGTTTTTACTTTGTTGATATGATGTATTATATTGTTTGACTTTTGTGTGCTAAACCATTCTTGCATCTGTGGAATGAATCCTAATTAGTCATGATGAGGCTCCAATGACTGAAATTAATTATGTGATTTCTAAGAGTTTTGTCTCATATTCCAAACATAATAGCACATAATAAACATAACTAGAAATCATATTTGAACCACCTAATGGATTTTTATGGATAAATTTTCTTTTGAAGAAGTTTCTCGAAAGTAATATATTTAGAAATTATTAAATTGATATAATTTTATTCTGATTGGGTAACAATATTTAGAATAGTATATATTTTCTCCTTAATAGTTATTTTCATTTTTTAAAATAAAATTTAGGAACTTAAGCCTTATAAGACAAATTTGTCAGATCTATTCTAGGAAATAATGCTATTATCTTGAAACTTTATACAATTTCTGCAATGCCTTTGATTGTTTATTTGCGATCTTTGTTATATGGTTTTATTTAGCTGTAATTAACACTAAAATATCACTGATTTTCCTTGTTTTTAAATAGGATTTTATTTCAAGTGGCTCAAAGAGTGAACGCTGTGATACTGTTTCCAATTTAATACGCAAAGGCTGCTTGATTGAGTCAATTGAATATCCATCCGTGCGTGTAATACCAAACGAAAATGAAGTTAATACCCAAGTGACTCCCGGAGAAGTCTTCCTCCAGCTACGTCCAGGTAGATAAATCTATGAAACTACTGAATTTGAAATTATATTTGCGTTTGCTTACTTTTATTTGCTATTCTGTGGTAGATAGTCCCATTGGCGTCAAAATGACAGTAGGTTTGGAATCTTAAATCACAATTTCAGTCTTTATTATTTTTATAGCTAGCTAGCTGTGTGGGCTTGAACATTTTCTACAAACATAACCACACTGGATGTGTTCTCAAACTTGATTACACTGTAGTAGAATTGTGTTCCTACATCATTGCCAGCAATGAAGAAAGAATGTTTTAATTCCATTCTATTTTTTTTCCAATGCATAGCACACTCATGTTTTTTCAATGTTTTATCTATGCCTAGCACACTCATGCTGGATGGTAAATATTTCATAGGTACTTCAGAATTTATAAATGTATTGAACAATATATAGGAAATATAAATTAAGTTCATCCTTTGTGATAAGCGTTTAAACACAACTATAATTCACTTATTTTGATAATTGCCTTGGGCTGCTTTTATGGCATTCCCCTCAGATCAACTCAGATCTTTCCTCCTTCCGTTGTACTTGTTCTTACATACATTTTATTTCACTCATTTAGCATACACTCTAACCTATTAGACATTACTTATTTTAATCCAGTCCTAGAGAAGCTCAGGGAAAAACTACTGATGATAAGCTGGGGAAGACAGATCTCCACCTCTGAATTAGAAGCATTTAACTTAACTAGTATGTAATCACCATTAAGTTTTATTATTTCATCCTGGGTGGTCTTGTCCTGTAGTTAAATTCTAAAATAACTGTATTGTCACACTCCTTCCCTATTCCAAAGATAAACTATTCCAGACTCTGATTAACAGAAAAACAAAGCACCATTGCTTTCCTGGCACTAGATATGTAACTAGGTGCCAATTAAAACTGGGCTCATCACCACATACAACAATTATACAACCTAATATGGATATATATGAGCACCATTTAGAAGTAAATGTACTAAAATGAAAGTAAGTTATAAGGTTATGCCATTTTCTTCTTTTATTTTAAAAATACATGATTAAAGGGCCGAGCGATACTGCAGCAGTAGGGTGTTTGCCTTGCATGCTGTTGACCCAGGATGGACCTGGGTTTGATCCCCAGCATCCCATATGGTCCCCCAAGCCAGGAGCGATTTCTGCACATAGTCAGAGGTAACCCCTGAGCTTCACCTGCTGTGGTCCCAAAACAAACAAGCAAAAAATACATGGTTAATTCTTTCTTTCATAGAAAAGGGGACATATGCTTTTTTTCTCTAAACTAATTATAATTTAGTACGTGTGATAGTGTTCTTGCATACAGACATTTTTAGAGATTTACAGCCATCTCTAATGATTTATTTTTTTGCTTACTGTTTATTCTAATCAATGAACTATTTGAATTTGTCTAGTTACTTGGGCCTACCAGGGTATTTTCCTGAAGCTGCTTCTTATTCCTTATCTCAAGCACATTTCCATCTTTCCAGAAACAATGTTATCTGGATTCATGCACAGGGTTCTTCAGCATCATAATCCCAGCAATGTTCCCTCTAAGGTTAAATGAACATTCATAAGTGCAACACATGTAACTCATTATATGCCAACTTTATAATTCAGACAAGCCCAGCAATATTTCCAGCTCAGACTCGAATTTGGGAAAACGTTACTCAGGTTATCTTTATTATAAATCTTTCATCCAGTTGCAAGATTCTTATTTTTCTACAGTCAATTTTTCTTTCACTAGGATTTTCAAAATAGGGTTTTTTTTTCAGGCCTCAAAATATTTCAAGTTGGAGTAAATGGAAATTATGTTAAAGAAACAATTTAATTAATAAATGCAATGCCTTAAGTCTGTTTGAGCGGGCATAACAAAATATCATTTCATATGTGGTTTAACCACAAAACTTTTCTCACAATTCTAGAAGCTAGTAAGTTCAAGATCAATGTGCTGGCTGAGCTATATATAAACAATGTTAGAAAGATACAGAGAGTAAGAAAAAAGAGATTTGGGGGTGCTACTTCTTAGGAAAATAATCTTATCATGATTTCACAACACACAAATTCCTGTTAAATTGATAAGTTCCCAAAGGTCCCTATAATGTATTGCTTTCAAATCTTGAACCTAAATATATAATGTTTGGGAAGATAATTCAGTTCAAAGTATTTAACATAATTTTTAAAAATATATATGCATAGGTATATACATTCTTTTTTTGTTTGTTTGTTTTGTTTTTTGTTTTTTGGGTCACACCCAGCAGCGCTCAGGGGTTACTCCTGACTCTACACTCAGAAATCGCTCCTGACAGGTTCAGGGGACCAAATGAGATGCCAGGATTCGAACCATCATCCTTCTGCATGCAAGGCAAATGCCTTACATCCATGCTTAATCTCTCTGGCCCCATGCATAGGTATATACATTCTTTTTTTTTTTTTTTTTTTTTTGGTTTTTGGGCCACACCCGTTTGACGCTCAGGGGTTACTCCTGGCTATGTGCTCACAAATCGCCCCTGGCTTGGGAGACCATATGGGACGCCGGGGGATCGAACCGCAGTCCGTTCCTTGGCTAGCGCTTGTAAGGCAGACACCTTACCTCTAGCGCCACCTTCCCGGCCCCAGGTATATACATTCTTAAAAATATTTTAAAAAATAAATCTATTCTAGGCAATAAAACTGAACTCTTAAAACTTTGCTTAGGCCAATTTATCTTAGTACTATGAAATAAAATTTGAAGACAATGCAAGATAATAAATAACAAAAAAAAACCTAAGGAACATTTCTCATTAATATGCTATTTATAAAAAGAATATTCATAGCCTAAGAATAGCAACATATATGAAGATGTAACTGGGTGCTCTCAGAAAAAAAAAATTATCATGTCTCTGGGGCCAGAGCGCTATCACAATGGTAGGTTGTTTGCCTTGCACATGGCTGCCCAGGATGGACTTCAGTTTGATCCCTGGCACCCTATATGGTCCCCTGAGCCAGAGAGATTTCTGAGTGCATAGCCAGTAGTAACCTCTGAGCATCACTGGGTGTGGCCAAAACAAAACAAAACAAAACAAAATTATGCCTCTAATTATTAAAGAAAATGAACAAAAATGAATCAAGCATTCAAATAAAGATTTAAGGACAACAAAAATAAATTACCATATGAAAACAAGAGAAAATTAGAAAATTATAAAATTAATAACAAAATTAAAATAAGGGGCTGGCAAAATTGTATAGTAGTTAACATGCTTTCAGATGGTCTCCTGAGAACCCCCAGGAGTGTTTCCTGAGTGCAGAGAAAGTTGTTATCGCTGAGCACTACCAGGTGTGACTCCAAAACAAAAACAAAAAATGTTTGAAAATACTCACTAAAGATATTAGGTCTAAATATTTTTATTGGAAGAAAAGATTTAACATTCACTCAAATTTTCAAAGAATATATTATTCCCATGAGAAGAATAAAGGTTACCCTATACATTTTTGAAACCTACAAACTACTCATTTTGTACAAATTTACCTAAATATCTATATCAAATCTTTAATAGCAGTTTAGCCAATTAAGTTATACTATTATATAAGAAAAATATTAACAAAATATCTAATTTAAAGCTAATATAACCTAAAAAAATAGAGAAGGTTAATTAATTAAAATATTTTTTCATCTCAATTTGTCAAAAGTAGAAGAAAAGCATATTGTTATATGCTCTAAAAGCATTAGATAAGAATTCAGCTCTCTTGAGATGAATATATATCCATATATCAATATCTATATCTATATATCTATATCTGTGTAGGTGTGGTATGAGGGTTGAAATTAATCCATTTCCCACTCTTTGAATTTTTGTGTGGAAGATAGTTCATTGGTACAAGTTATCTTTCCAACACAGAACAAAATTATATTTTATAATCTACATATATAGAAAATTGTTCAATTAGATTAATAATGTCATCAAAAATGATTTGGGATCAAAGATATATCAACATATATAGTTAAAGATTTATTTACTAACTCTATGCATTAAGACCACTCATGATTCAAGTCTTTATTCATTTATTTATTTTTAGGTGTTGGTTTTTTGTTTTTGTTTTTGTTTTTTTGTTTTTTTGGCCCACAGACAATGATGTCAAGTGTTTACTCCTAACTCTATGTCATGTAGGGAATCATCTGCAGTGTCAGAGAATAAAATTTGGGTCAGTTGCATGTAAGATAAAAAGTGTAGTTTCTGTACTATGTATCTCTCTGGTCCACTCTTTTCTTCTATGACATAAATCAAGACAAGGTTGTGATACAATGCATGCTGGCTATATTTTTCTCTAATATTGATTTTGATTTATTTTTCTTTCTAAAAATATCATTTTTAATTATCTGAATAAAAGTTGGGTCAGAGAGATAGTACAGCAGTAGGGTGTTTGCCTTAAATGCAGCCGATTCAGAACAATGATGCTTCGAATCCTAGCATCCCATATGCCCCCCCCCCCCCGAGCCTGCCAGGAGTAATTTCTGAGTGCAGAGCCAGAAGTAACCCCTGAGATCTATCGGGTGTGACCCCGCCCCAAAAAAATGTAGCATCCATTAATAATTTTTAATTTTCCAATAACATTTGTTAAATAGTGGATAAAATTTTATATTGCTATTAGAACTATATAAAATACACATATAAAATATAATCATATGTTAAATGAGATTTTAAAAAATTGTTATTTTAGGGGCTGGATCAGTGGTGCAAGTGGTATCCAAGCCTGTCAGAGTTGATTTCTGAGTGCAGACCAGATGTGACCCCTGAATGGTGCTGGGTGTGGCCCAAAAAAGGCAAACACCTTACTGCTTGTGCCACTGTTCCAGCCTCCTGAATAGTTTTTAATTAATTAAAAATTAAGTTAATTAATTTTGGGAGGGTTTGGGCCACACCCGGTGACGCTCAGGGGTTACTCCTGGCTATGCGCTCAGAAGTCGCTCCTGGCTGGGGGGACCATATGGGACGCCGGGGGATCGAACCGTGGTCCTTCCTAAACTAGCGCTCGCAAGGCAGACACCTTACCTCTAGCGCCACCACGCCAGCCCCAAGTTAATTAATTTTTAATTAAACCTGAATAGTCCTTAATGGGGTGCCATGAGAACTGGGATGAAAGATGATGTTAAAGAAAATTTGAGGGGGCTGGAGAGATAGCATGGAGGTAAAGCATTTGCCTGGCATACAGAAGGTCGGTTGTTTGAATCCCGGCATCCCATATGGTCCCCTGAGCCTACCAGGAGTGATTTCTGAGCATAGAGCCAGGAATAATCCCTGAGTGCTGCTGGGCATGACCCAAACCCCCCCCCAAAAAAAAGATAATTTGAATAGAACTGTATGAGAAATAAGTATCTAGAGATAGGACAGTATATTTGCTCATCATCACTGTGAAGTTATATGCAGGCAGCCATGTCTTAAGTACAACTGAGAAAAGATGTGTGGATGTGCATACTATTAGTGCTAAAATATTTTTAGTGAAATAATTCATGTAAAATAGTGATCAAAAATTTTAGTACTAGTATATAGTATGTGTGCAGTGTATATTTGTAATTATTAGCAATACTATCATTATTAAAGGATAAGCAATATTATATTAAGTACTGTTTATTCTTTATGCAGTATTTAGCTTTAGTACTTATAGAGCCACTCAAATATCTTATAACTAAACACTATTTCGAGCATGTTTTGACACAACATTTTAAAAGCCATATATATATATATATATATATATATATATATATATATATATATATATATATATATATATATATATATATATATATATTTGTACTTATGATTTCTTTTTCACAGTAAAGAGAACTTATTTTCTCATTTTAAAAGGAAACATATCATCTAGTTCTAAAATATTTATGCTACCACCTACACACCTAAGATTATAAAGGCTCAAATCCTGATTTTCTTCAATTTGTCATAAGAGAAAAAAGAGAGTTTGTGACATAAAGAAAGAAAGAGGACTTAGGGGAAAATTGAGACCTACTTAAGGCTACTCCCAATATCAGTTTGAATAGCTCAAATAAGTAAAAGTTGTTAGGATGCATTTTAAATAATCCAGATAATGGTTTGTGCAACTCTGAAAGTTTTTCCTGCAGCAAATATTAAGAAAAAAATAACAAAAATCATTTCTACATAAAAGGAAGCCAAAAATCCTAAAGAAAAGTCAAGAGTAACCCCTGAGCACCACCAAGTGTGAACCAAAAACAAAAACCTTAATATAATGCCTATCTCAAAGACAGGGAAGGGGTAAACTAGGGGACATTGGTGACAGGGAAATGTTGCACTGGTGAAGGGGGTGTGCATTTTATGGATAAAAACTCAATTGTGAATGTTTGTAACCATGATGATAAATAAAGTATTAAAAATAAAATAAAAGATGCAGAGAAAACCAAAAGAAAGCATTTAAGTGGATAGTAACACTGTAACCCCACAACATATACATTTATGCTTATGGTTATTGTTTCACTAAATTTTTTTAGAAAATTTGATGTTATTTTATTTTTGCCTTTTCCTTGCCAATGGAGTTGAGTCCACTATATATTTCTATATGTATCTCTCTGTATAGATGTGTGTCACCTTAATTTTATTCTCATTATTTTGTGATTTTGGTTTTCTTTTGTTTTGTTTTCAAATGCCATATATCTAAATATTTGTTATCTTTATTTAAACAACTTGATTACAAACATGATTGTAGTTGGGTTTCAATCATATAAAGAACACCCACTTTCACCAGTGCAACATTCCCATCACCAGTGTCCCAAATTTTCAACTTTTTAATCCATCTTGAGTTGATTTTAGTGCCTGGTATTAAATAATGATCTAATATTATAAAAAATAGTTTTTCAGGGGCTGGGGCAGTGGCACAGGGAGTAGAATGTTTGCCTTGCATGTGCTAACCTAGAATGGACCACAGTTAGATCCCCAGGCATCCCACAAGGTCCCCCGAGCCATGGGAAATTTCTAAGTGCATAGCTGTGGTGTACCCTAAGACCCACCCATTTCTGGGAGGGGTCTTAACCGGATAATAGGTGTGACCCTACCTGCAAGACCTCCCATTCCTGGGAGGGGTCGGGAAAAAGTTAGATAAGCCTGGGACGAAAGGGATTCGGCCCTTTTTGCCCTTTTTGCCGTTTCTCTCTTGGCCCGGCTTGGCTTCCTGGCTTTTGGATCTTTGGGCCGCATGGAGCCCAAAGGGAAGATGGCTAACAGGAGATAAGATGCAGGGCTAGCAAAATATTGCTGAATGCTTGAAAGGTTGACATAGGCCACACACCTGTGGTGGCTAGGGCATGAATAAAGATGATTCTTCCTGAAGCCTGCGTGTGAGTGAGTGATTTCACCTGGGCCTGGAACTCGCCGGCTGCATGGAGGTTGCAGAGCCATGTGGGCTGGATGGCATCCTCCACCATCCAGCCCCATCGTTAATTATTTAATGCAACATCTGGCGCTCCGAACTTTGACCTGAATCCTGGACCCAAGAAACCAGCAACAATGGTAACATTTCTGCTTTTCAGTTTAATTTTGGCTCTTGTCGGGTGCACTGAGCCCAAAACCCTGGGCCACGTGCAACCAATTTTAAAAATGGCCGACACCCCATCTGGGGGTTCAAAGGCCATTAAAACAAGAGAGGTGAAAGCTTGCACCACCTCTGGCCAAGGCCCAAAACTAAAACTTTGTTACAAAAACCAAAAACCTCGGCCTCTTCAAAAACTTATTAAAAGTCTAAATTGGAAACGAGGAGAAAAAAGACTGTATTTAAAGTGGACTAATTTTCTAAAAATGACCTTTGGCTTGAATTTGGATTTCGACTTTGGAAATTTCGAACTGAACTTTTAGTTTAAATCACTTGAAACTCTGAACATCCATAAGCTGCTTCCAAAGTGCGCCCGGAGGGAAAAATAAGGCAGCGGTGAAGCCCCTCCAGCATCAGAAAAGTGGCCGAAAACTTGCTTGCAAAGTGCGCCCAAAGAAAAAAAAAAAAAAAAAGCTGCGAAAAGCTCCAAGCGGCTGGGCTCAGCTCGGCTGGAATCTCGGCTGGGATCGGCTTGGCTGGGCTCAGCTTTGCCCGGAAAAGCGAAAAACCTGGAATCCACGCTCCAGATCACAAACCGGCAGCGGAGCCTGGAACTACGGAAGAAAGCCACGTGGTAAGATCAGCGTGGGACAAACCAACATCTGAACTTTAAAAGTTTACAAAAGCCACGTGGTGAGATCAGCGTGGGACAAATTAATCTAAACTATGGTTTTAGGTGTAGAAAATTAGTGGGTAGTAATATTTTACTCATAGTTGGTGATGGAATAAGTTTTAATTAGTTAGTGGTTAAAAAATAAAAATATAAGGGAGGTAATACAAATTAGCCCATTTTAACATCTAATTTCTAACCACCTGCATCTTTGTCTTAGTCATTTTCTTTATGATTTAAATGTGTTTTGTTGTCTTTCAAAGTTAATATTTTCAATTGCAAAATGTTTTACTGTGTATTTTAATGTACTTAGCCTGTTTTTAAAATGTATGCTATGCATGTATGCTGAAGTACTTGTGTATAGGAAAAATATAGGAACAGTGAAGTTCCCCCAATATAGTTTAAAAATATAGGAACATGAAAGTTCCGAAATAGTGCTTGGTAAAAAAGCATTAATAGAATTTTAGGTTACAGGTGTAAAGTATATTTTGCAAATGATATGTTTTTGAAAAGGGCTGGTATATTAATTTTCACTTTATTACGTTGGCGCATGAAAATATTTAAAAAAGGGGGAAATGTGGTGTACCCTAAGACCCACCCATTTCTGGGAGGGGTCTTAACCGGATAATAGGTGTGACCCTACCTGCAAGACCTCCCATTCCTGGGAGGGGTCGGGAAAAAGTTAGATAAGCCTGGGACGAAAGGGATTCGGCCCTTTTTGCCCTTTTTGCCATTTCTCTCTTGGCCCGGCTTGGCTTCCTGGCTTTTGGATCTTTGGGCCGCATGGAGCCCAAAGGGAAGATGGCTAACAGGAGATAAGATGCAGGGCTAGCAAAATATTGCTGAATGCTTGAAAGGTTGACATAGGCCACACACCTGTGGTGGCTAGGGCATAAATAAAGATGATTCTTCCTGAAGCCTGCGTGTGAGTGATTTCACCTGGGCCTGGAACTCGCCGGCTGCATGGAGGTTGCAGAGCCATGTGGGCTGGATGGCATCATCCACCATCCAGCCCCATCGTTAATTATTTAATTCTACACATAGCCTTGAGTAACCCCTGAATGTCATCATGTGTGGCCCAAAAACCAAAAAAAAAAAAATTAGTTTTTCAGTATCAAATATTAAATAAATGTTCATTTTTTAGTTAAATGGTCTTAGTTCAAAAAATAGTAGGAAGAAAGGGAAGCCAATTTCTTTTCAGAATCCTTGAGCACAGAAAGGCCAAGGTTGCACAGAAAAGAGAAAGAAGACCCAGCATATTTCTGCATTTCTTGGGAGATTAAATACAGAATTTGTTTGAGAGATGGAAGGAGGAAATATATTACTTCTATTTTTTTGTTTTTTTGAGAAAAATTTTTGGTTAAATAGTTAAAAGAATCTTTTTAAATATACTACCCTATATGACAATACTTCTTTCATTGCAATATTAAAGTTAATGAAGTTTTCAACTTTACTTAAAATTAGTATAGAGGACTGGCTGCTAGAACCATGACCAGACTGTATATATCTTGGGACCAATAAAAAAGCCATAGTTTAGGGTGTGAACTATGACCTGCACAATACTTATGATCCCCAGTTCCAAAGGTCTGGCAGAGACAATTGTAACGGAATGGGGCTTTGGGAAGCACAAAGAAAGACGCTATCCTAGGCGCCATCCCAGGTTCAACACAAAGACCAAGATCTCCAACCACAGAAGATGGATTAAAATGACACTGAAGGAACGGAACCTCAAGAACCACAAAGACTGACTTCATCATAAGTCCCACCTCAGGATCCGTGCAGATAAAGAGACCTCTAGACACAGAGGTCTGATTGTATCACACAGGACAGGGCAGAAGTCTTCCACACACCACAAAAGCACCACCGGGAAAATAAATGATCCTGAGCAGAGTCTATAGTTGATCCCATGACAATATACTCCAAGGACGGAGAAACCCCATATTTCTTAGGCCAAGTGAATTCCTCTTTGAATGACCCCAATATTTACTGTGCCAGGGCAGGAGGGAAAAAACAAAAATAAAAAAAGTACAAAACATCGGTTATTTTTTTATATATATATTATTTTTTATCTTCATTTTTTATTATTATTATTATTTTTATTTACCTACCTATCTTTGGTAGATTTCTGTTTGGGTGTGATTATTGAAATTGTTGTCCCCAGTTATACTTTTTTTTTTTTCTCTTCTTTTCTTTCCTTTCTTTATGTGCTATGCCATGTTTCTTATTTCAAGACCATAGCGGTTTTTGTTTTGATTTGTTTTTGTTTGTTTCTTTTTTGTTTTTGTTTGTCTGTTTTTCTTTGTTTTTTGTTTTTTGTTTTTTGTTTTTTTTTTCCGTTTGCTTGTTTTTTTTTGTGGTGCTAATCGATATAGCCGGAATCCTCACTGGATATTTGACACTTCTTTTGGTACGGGGGGAGTGTTTCACCTTCTTTATCTCCTTGATCTCTCAAAGCGTTAATGAGAGCCCCTAGAAGGATTCCGCACATTTTCGGCATATTAGTCTCTTACCCCAGCTTATTTCTTTTCTCTTTTTCAAACAAAACCATGTATCTTGAACTAACTAGTCCTACCTCCAGTTAGAGGGGGAAATAAGGGAGACATCAAGACCAAACAGGTGCAAGACTACTAGGTAGTGGGTCAGATACAGAGGGGACCACATATTCTAGCCGCCCTGAGGGTGAGGGAAGAGGAAATGGGAGGGAGGACAAAAATGGAGGTATAGGTAAAGACAATCTGGTGATGGGAATCCCCCTTGCTTTTATGTAAATATGTACCTAAAATAATATTGTCAACAATATGTAAGCCACGATGATCAAAATAAAAATCATATTAAAAAAAAAAAGATGGCTGACACCTAAAAAAAAATTAGTATAGATTTTACTAAAGCTCATCATAACCAACCACTGTATTATTTCTTAAGCAATAGCAGATACCTGGTCCCTCCTGGGTCAGCCACATGCAAGGCAAATGCCCTACCGCTGTGCTATCTTTCCCCTTTATAGTCAGTTTATTTAAAGCTACTTACCTTGAGCTAGCACGTTTTAGAGCTAGAATGTCATAGAAAAATCCCAGTGTTGAAGGTTTTTTGTTAGTGTTTTTGGATTTGTGTGTGTGTGTGTGTGTGTGTGTGTGATTTTGTTTCTGTTTGGGTTTTTTTGTTTTGTTTTGTTTCTTTTGTTTTTTGGGACCACAACCTATGATGTTCAGAGTTTACTACTGGCTCTGCATTCAGAAATTACTTCTGGCTGCACTCGAGGAAAATATGAGATCATAGGATCAAACTGAGTCAGGCATGTGCATAATATCAGCATTAATATAATACAAAATCAGCCTGTACCTTTCCCATCCTAAGTTTTTGGGCGGGCTATTGAGTGCTCTTTTCTTTGTGGAAACCAGATATACCAGGCTTTTCTTGCAGTTTGTTTGGACTGTGAGTCCCTGTGTGTCTAGAATTTGGTTATACTGTTCCGTGCTGATATTATACAGAATACCTTTTTGCTGAGATAACCAAAGACCTGCACAGTAACCTGATCTTTGTTTATTTCCCAATAGTTGTGAAAACAGCCATTCATCCTTCGAAAGTTACAGTGACATCTCCATTGTGAAGTGCCTAACAGACATTAAGTCTGGTTTAACGATTTGTTAAATTTGTTAATTCATTTTAAATGTAGACTCACACAAGTCCCTCCACATAAATCATGCTCCCCAAGTTCAAATTACTTTTCACATTACTGATCAACCTGGTTCTATCTTATTATTTTAGATTCTAACATTCTCCTAAGATAAAATTCTTCACCCAATTGCATGACACTTCCACTGCGTAAAGCCTCGTCTATACTAGAAAGCAGAGCTGACTATACTCTCTAGAAACAGTCCAACTCCTGAATGAAGAAGAGATCTGACTGGAATGAACTGCACAACCCAACTTCTCTTCCCAAGTTTTTGAGGCTTTACTGGAAGTGTTTTAAAAAATGGGGTTTTGTGAGCCCTGCTCAACAACTATTTTTCAGCATCTACAATGAGCTGAATAAATGCTGTCCCTTACAAAACCTAGGCCTTCAATGTGGTACTGTTGAGTATGCCAGAAAACTTCAGGGGTAAGGTCTCCTTGTATTTAGGTCAAGGCTTTTCCTTTCCATGCCCCCTATATTTTGCTGGGCCTATGCAAAAATGCCACTCTAACACCTTCTTTGCTGTGCCCCTTTGACTCATCCTTATTGAAATATTATGACCAACTGTGTCAACAACACTATAGCCTTTAATGTTAATGGAGTTACATAAATTTTGTGACTTTAGATTGCTTTGTGTATTGCTAAAAAATGTTATAATGTACTACAGTCTGGGGACTTGATTGACAAAGTAATTATGCATGTATTGTAATTGTGCATGTCCTGTGTGTCTTCCTTTAAAATAGGAGCTGAAGCTAACTTCATGCTGAAAATTCATCTTCTGAAGAAATATCCTGTGGATCTTTATTATCTGGTTGATGTTTCAGCATCAATGCACAATAATATTGAAAAATTAAATTCAGTTGGAAATGATTTATCTAAAAAAATGGCACATTTTTCCCATGACTTTCGCCTTGGATTTGGGTCCTACGTCGATAAAACTGTCTCACCATATATTAGCATACACCCAGAAAGAATCCATAACCAATGCAGGTATCAAGTGTTTGATGTTGTTCTCATAATTTTTAGTGAATCCTTTTTAGTTTTGTCTTGTTTTGGGGCTACATCTGGTAATCCAAACCATGTCAGCTATGTGCAAGACAAATGTTCTACCTACCATGCTTTAGCTTAAGCCCCAACTGAACCTTTTTCTTATAAAATTTACTTTTTATGCATATTACTGATTGATTATATTGTGTTTATTAAATCAGTGAAATATTTAAAGAAAAGGTGTGTACCTATCTCAAAACTTAGATTATCTTTAGCTTGGATTTATATTTCTTCAGCTGTCATTCACTTCTTTTTAATCATAAAAAACAGAAAAACAGAAACACAAGTAATTTCAATAATCAAGTAAATTCAATATTCAAGCTATCGTTGATATTGATACCTTTGAAAAATATATATCTATTATTTTAGTTGAGTTAGGTGACATTAATTTATAAGCAGGTAAATGTTTATATATCTTACCACACCATGACCTACACCAGGGGTCTCAAACCAGGAGGCAAATTCGGGGTGAGGCAGGGCCGCATAAGGGATTTCGCTTACCGAATATTCTCAATAAAAAATCGCATTAGTAAGAAAAAAAATCGCATTAAACATTTGCATACCCCGAACGGAACTGCTCGGGGTATGCAAATGTTTAATGCGGTATTTTTCTTACTAATACGATTTTTATTGCGATTATATGGTAACTGATTAATCGCAAATACTGCGATATTTAAGGTCGGCCGCAGGCCACAAAATGTTGTACAGAGGGCCACAAACGGCCCACAGGCCGCGAGTTTGAGACCCCTGACCTACACCAAATATCAACATTCTTTCACTACTGTCCTAAGTGGACCTTCTCTTCCATCCCTTTCTGACATTGATACCCTCATTTCAGTTGCCGAAGTCATAGAATATATTTTCCCCCATTTTTATTGTCAAAAATGTATTGGAATTAGATGGTCTAGCTTATGTTGCTAATACTGCATCTATTTTTCTATGAATGTGTTTATATTTATGCTACTTATGATGAAACTTCATGGACAGCTCAGGTTATAAAATAAAGTTGGTTTAAAGTTGAGACTATGCCTGTATAAAACATTTCCTCCTCCTATCTTGGATTTTTGGTTATAAATACATATATCTCAAAGTAAAAAGAAATCTTATCTTTAAATTGAAGGGATTTATTTTTAAACGGTATTCCAGTTTGCCAGTTAAATTTATAAATAAACAGGTTGTTTTTATTTACAAAACATTGTATTTAACTTCTTTCATACTTCCAGACATTGCCCAATTAGGCTCCAATCACCTGAATTTACTGAAACAGCGCTGTATCTGTTGTCTTAGTAGAATTTGAGTTTTCTGATGCTACCTTTGATTATCCCTGAATGAACCTGGAGGAATTCTTCTCACCTTTTAGATACCAGACAATTCTCACAAATAATCTTAGTAAAATTGATTATTAACCAATAATTCCACACTAAAATTCCCTTTAAATGATATTTAAAAATACTTCACAATAGTCTACAACTTTCAATTACTCATTTCCAAAAACAATTTTGAGACCTAGCTCTTGATTCACTATGATAGAACATTAAAGACAGCACTTATCTTCTCATGTGTACTTATTATATTGAAGCCCTTTTGTGTTATATTAAATAAGTAAGTTTAATGATTCTTTATTCTTGAATATGAAATCATTATATCCCTATTTGCTATAAAGAAATGCCACTATCTAATTTTTCTCTAATTTATAAAGTATAAAAATACTTCTATAAAAATACTTAATTGAGGGAGTGGAGAGATAGCACAGCAGTAGGGCATTTGCCTTGCACACAGAAGGATGGTGGTTCAAATCCCGGCATCCCATATGGTCCCCTGAGCCTGCCAGGAGAAATTTCTGAGTGTAGAGCCAGGAGTAACCCCTGAGCGCTGCCAGGTGTGACCCAAAAACCAAAAAAAAAAAAAAAAAAAACTTAATTGGCAAAAGAAAAATAAAAGGATGCCTTTATCATACAAACAATAGAATTTTACGTTTAGAGTTTTTTAAAAGAATAAAATCTAACAGAACAAAATGTGAATTTCATTCTTTTCTCTTCTTTTCCATTTAGTGACTACAACTTAGACTGTATGCCTCCCCATGGGTACATCCATGTGCTTTCTTTAACAGAGAACATCACAGAATTTGAAAAAGCGGTTCACAGACAAAAGATTTCTGGAAATATAGATACTCCTGAGGGCGGTTTTGATGCCATGCTGCAGGCAGCTGTTTGTGAGGTAGGAAGTTTTATATTAAGAAATGTTTGTGGGGTCGGAGAAATAGCACAACAGTAGGGTGTTTGCCTTGCATGCAGCCAATTTAGGATGGACATGGTTTGAATCCCAACATCCCATATGGTTTCCTGGGCCTACCAGGATCAATTTCTGAGCATGGAGTCAGGAGTAACCTCTGAGCATTGCTGGGTGTGACCCCTTCCCCTAAAAAAAGAAAGGAAGAAGGAAAGAAAGAAAAGGAACATTTGCATGAATGACCTTGGGGATCTCTGTTTATTGAATGATTTTTGACATGACTGTATATTGGATATTCTCAAATTAGTTTTGAACATCTATTGATAGGATTATGTGCATCTTATTTTTGTTGTGAAATATTATATGAATTGTGTACAATATATCTTGGTATCCCGGATTGAATTGCACTTGGTCTTCATAAATGATTCTCTTGATATATTGTTGATTTACTATACTTTTATGGAGATATTTTTAAATATATTGTAAGGTAACCCTTCCCCCTACTTCCTGTTTATGTAATCTCTTTTTTTTTTTTTTTTGGTTTTTGGGTCACACCCGGCAGTGCTCAGGGGTTATTCCTGGCTCCAGGCTCAGAAATTGCTCCTGGCAGCACGGGGGACCACATGGGCGCCGGGATTCGAATCGATGACCTCCTGCATGAAAGGCAAACGCCTTACCTCCATGCTATCTCTCCGGCCCTATGCAATCTCTTCTTTTGAGATTTTTGAGATGTTAATCCCACCTGCATGATCAGACCCGCCCACATCTGGGATGGAATAGGCTGTTTTAAATAAAGAATAAAAGAGTTTGCTGAGAGGATGCAAAAGAAAGAAGCAAAAAAAAAAAAAAAGGCAGAGAGAGAGGAACAGAGAAGGCGTAGCAGAGAAGCACGTGTGAGGAAAAGCATATGGCAGAAAAAGGCCATGGAATAAAAGCAAGCTGACTCTAAAGAAACTTTGACTGACTGCTTGTGAATTATTTCTCTGCTTTTACGAAAGAAAAAGAAAGAAAGAAAGAAAGAAAGAAAGAAAGAAAGAAAGAAAGAAAGAAAGAAAGAAAGAAAGAAAGAGAGAGAGAGAGAGAGAGAGAGAGAGAGAGAGAGGGAGGGAGGGAGGGAGGGAGAGGGAGAGGAGGGAGGGAGGGAGGGAGGAGGAGGGAGGAGGGAAGGAAGGGAGGAAGTAAGGGAGGAAGGGAGGAAGGGAGGAAGAAGTAAGAAGGAAGGAAGAAAGGAAGAAGGAAGAAAGAAGAAAAGAAAGAAAGAAGAAAGAAAAAAGAAGAAAGAAAGAAAGAAAGAAAGAAAGAAAGAAAGAAAGAAAGAAAGAAAGAAAGAAGAGAGAGAAGAAAAGAGAGAGAGAGAGAAGAGAGAGAGGGAGGGAGGAGGGGGAGGGAGGAGGGAGGAGAGGGAGGGAGGAAGGAAGGGAGGAAGGGAGGAAGGGAGGAAGGGAGGAAGGAAGGAAGGAAGGAAGGAAGGAAGAAGGAAGGAAGGAAGGAAGGAAGAAGGAAGAAGAAGAAGAAAAAAGAAAAAAGAAAAGAAAGAAAGAAAGAAAAAAAAAAAAAGAAAGAAAGAAAGAAAGAGAAGAAAGAGAAAAACGTTTGCTCCGCAACAGAATTAATTCCCCAAGAATTCAAAACTTTTATTTTTCCTAAACTTAATGGAGTGAAAATATTGCAAATATTGCATTAAAGTTCCTATCTCTGGTTCATCATCAATGTTTTTCTTATGGTATGTGTTCAGGACATAGGGACTAAATTAGTAGAGAGCTATAAGCAAAAAAAGAGAAAAGGAATAGAATAAATTCTTTCTGAAGACTTTGTCTTTGCACACATCACTCTCCAAGTAAGAACCAGAAGCTCTTGAAATTGCCTCACTTTAGTCAAGTTGGGTATTTTGCACTTTGTAAACCTGGCTTGTTGTTCTCCTGGAAGAACACAAGAACTCACTAACTAGAACACAGTTTATTAAAATTGATAATAAATGTCAATATAATTTATGATGTAGTATTAGAGTTATGCATATAATTCTAGTCAGATTTAATCTTTGCTAGCTCAAACATAAAATTTACCTGGGATAAAAACAATAGTACAGATCTCTTACTGTTCAAGATCTAATTCCCTATTTATTTTAAGAGTCATATTGGATGGCGGAAAGAAGCTAAGCGGCTACTGTTGGTGATGACTGACCAAACATCTCATCTTGCCCTTGATAGCAAATTGGCAGGCATAGTGGTGCCGAATGATGGCAACTGTCACCTGAAAAACAATGTCTATGTGAGGTCAACAAGCATGGTAATGTAGCAATGTCATTTAGTTATTGCTGTCTCTTGTTTAAAGTCTAATTTTCAATGGTCAGTTTAATAATAACAAGAATGACCTAATGATGGGCTCTGAAGAGCATGGTCCAATGGCTTTCAAATGCCCTTCTTGCAAACAGAAGATACGAGTTCTATCCCGGGTGTCATTAGGCAAGTATAGTCCCAACATGCCTGATCTTTGGGATTTCCAGCATTGCAAAAATTTTAGTTTCTTGTGCATAGTCAGATGTATTTGGGAAGTTAAAGTGAAGTGTGGGAACTCCGTGGTTGAGTAGGTCTGCAATTAAAAACATGAGACACTGCAAATAGGAAGTGTGTAATACTTCCAGGGATCGTGTGTGATCACTACAGCAAACCTCAGTGAGAATCCCACAATCAAGTGTGTGATTTCCCAGAAAGCATCAGTATCAAGTGAATGAGCACCTTACCCAAGTGTGTGTGTGTGTGTGTGTGTGTGTGTGTGTGTGTGTGTGTGTGTGATCACTGGGCATCATAACAGTAAATGAAAGCAAAAGGAAGAAGCATGGGGTGGGGAGTAGACTCAAAGAAGCATAATAGGATAATAGGTGGGGGCAGTGCAATGGTACAGTTGGAAGGACACTTGCCTTGCATGTAGCTAACCAAGGTTTCATCCCTGGCACCCCATATGATCCCCTAAGCCTGCCAGGAGTGATTCCTGAGCACAAAGCTAGGAGTAAGCACTAAGCACCACAGCGTATGGCCCAAAGCAAATAAATAAAAATAAAATAAAAATAGAATTAAGTGTTGTTTTCTTTTAAAATAAAAAAGGTGCAGGATAGAATAAACCAATAGAAAGAACAGTGGAAGGATAAAATCATTAAAAAATTATTGATGCTCATCAATAAAATACAAAGCTTAATACTTTAAAAACACTTAGTATCTTATTTTCTGATGTGCTATGAAATATTCTTATTTATAAAAATAAAAGAGATCAGGGATATAGCTCAAATGGAAGTGAACATGCTCACGTGTCTAAGGCCTTAAGTGTGATTCTAAGCACTGACTGGCCCCATAAAGCACCATCACATCTGACTAGTTTAAAAAAATAAATTGATGTAAGACTTTACTTTTTTATATAAACTGAAGAACCTTAAAAGAAAATATATAGAAAATATATATATATAAAATATATAGAAAATACATTACTATATATTTTGTCTTTATAAAATTTACTGTCTTCCAGTTTTTGTAAAAAAGAAAGTGTTTGTATTTCTGTAGGAATCTTCACAGATAAAAGTAGAATCTTGAGACAGGGAAATAAAGAAGTAAACAACTCATGTGTCTAATATTTTGCACCCCACTTCTCTCTGAAATTTTTCTATAATTAAGCTTACTTCCTTTTTAATTAGTGGGTATATGATTCCTTTCTAAGAGTTAGTGAATCAGGTCTTTAAATATGAAATCCTACTTTCCCATGTTTCCCAGCATCAACTAGTTCTATATGTGAAAAAATCAACTGCACAAAGCATCATTTATATCTGGCACTGGCACTTTTAGATGTTCTGACAATTATTAGAATGAGCTTCTATTTCTGTAAATTTTTCTTGATATCCAAGATCTATTTGAATAAACCCCCAAAATCTAAGCAGTTAGGACCAAATAGTTAAGCTGTTGTAATAATGGGAATTTTGCCAACCTTGGGTTATACTGAACATTAGCACCCTTACTAATTATTCCACATTGATTTTTATATTGCTGAGCTTTGCAAAGATTTGATGTCTTCTACAAGAATGGAGTCAATATATTAAAACATAAATTACCTCTAGTACATGGTTATTGAACCAAGGACTGGCATTGTGCTACCTAGAAAAAGTAGGTTATTTTAAAAATTAAGGGCTTGGTGAATATATTATGATGAACCAAGACATCTCACTCATAGTTTGGAAACTAAACAGTAGAGTTAAAATTTTAGTTAAATTACTCTGAGATCAAGAGTTAAATTAAATTAAATTTTAATTAAATTACTGTGAGATTAAGAGTTAAAACATTTTAGATAGTCGTGTTTCAATCATACAATGTTCTAATATCCATCATTTCATTAGTGTTCACTTTCTAACACCAATTTCCCCAGTTACCCTCCTGTCCATCCCTCCCCCGTCTACCCCTAGAGCAGACTCTTTCCACTTTTTTCTCTTCCTCCCCTCTTTTATTTATATTATTATTAATTGTTTTATTTAATCAGTGTACTTACAAAATTATTCATTGTTGGGTTTCAGCCATATAATATACACCATCATTTAGCAGTGCACACTTTCTGCCACTGATGTCCCCTCTTTTATTCCCCCACCCACCCTTCCAACCATCCAGTCCCTGCCTTTCTCTAGACAAGCAAATTGCTTCTTTCCTCTTCCTCCTTTGCTACCTCCAACTCCTCCTCAATCTCTCTTCTCCTCTTTATCCCCTCTTTTATTCTATTAGGCTAACCTAATACCTAGTTTGAAATACTCTTACTTGGGAATACATATCACTTTACTTTTTTCAATTTTCAGTTCTTGTTATTATTATTATTCCAACTATAACATTCATGGTAATATTTTCTTTTTCTTACCTGAACTTACCAGCCAACATTTCTATTATCTTTGGGTATGAATCTTTTATGAAAGTTTTCCATTCTTAAATCAAAAAGATGAGTTCAATAATTGTCTATCCCTCTCCCTCAAACTAATTTCATTAAGCATATGAGTCCCATGTTTATTCATGTGTAAACATACTTCATGACTTCATTTTTCTTAACAACTGTAGTATGCGATTGAGTAGATATATTATAATTTTTCCATGATGCATTTTTATGAATTGTTTAATTTTATTTGCTCCCATTTTGTTGATCTTTCCATCTGTGTTCATCAAAGATAATGGCCTATAATTTTTTTTTGAAAAAAAAAAGGGCCTATAATTTTCTTTTTTTAAGATGTCTCTGTCTGCTTTTGGTATCAAGCTAGTTTGTACTTCATTAAAACTATTTGGGAATATTTCTGTTTCTTCAAGTTTCTGGAAGAGTCTGAAAAAGGTTGGTAATAGATCCTCTCTAAAGATTTAAAATAATTCACTAGTGAATCCATTAAGGCCTAGTCTGTTATTTTTGGGAAGCCTTTAAAGTACCATTTCAATTTTCTCAATAGTAACAGGTTTGTTCAGGTATTCCAACTCATCTTGGTTCAACCTTGGGAGGTTAGAAGAGTCCAATAATTTATCATTTTCTTTGAAATTCTCTTGTTTCATGGCATTAGGTTTCTGAACATGATCTTTAATGATCCTTTCAAATTCTATATCATCTGGTATGATTTCCCCTCTTTGGTGTCTGATTCAATTTATTAGGGTTCACTCTATCTCTGTAAGTCTTGGTAATGGTTTACCAATTTTGCCTTCATTGATCCTTTGAATTCTTTTTGAGAAATTTCAGTTAATTAATTTTAGCTCTAAATTTTATTTTTTTCTTTCTACTAATTACTTTCATTTCATTTTATTGGTCATTTTCTAATTTCTAAAGCTGATCCATCAAATTGTTTATGTGGGCCCTTTTTTCTTTCTTTCTGATGAATGCTTGAAAAGCTATGAACTTTCCTCTTAACACTACTTTTGCTGTGTATCAAAAGTTTTGGTAGCTTGTATCCTCATTCTCATATTTTCATATGATTTTTGTATTGCTTCTTTAACCCACTGGTTGTTCAGTAATGTAATGGGCTTTCCTTTTCCCTTCTCTATTTTGTTCCCAGGGATCACTCCCAGAAGACTCCAGGGACCATATAAAATGCTGGGGATCAAACTTGGGTTGGCTGAAAACAAGACAACACTATACTAGCTGTGTTACCTCTCCAATGCCTTAAAACTACTTTTAAAAGACTAAATTGGCTTCCTGTGCTAATCTTTCTCTAGACTTTCAATAAATCTATGAGGGTATTCAGATTAACTAAATCTATAATAGTTTGATTTTACTCATAGAATCAAAAAACATTTATCTAAAATTTATGTAAGTCAGATTGTTGGAGCCAGAGTATATCAGATACTGCATTTTCTAGATTTTCTAGATGTGCCCCCCCAAAAAAAACCAATAAATAAAAAATAAACAAATAATTTAAAATAATTTAATTTAAATCTTGGTTAATTAGAGTGGATTACATTAATGTCTTTTCTTCTACTAATTATTTTCTTATGGGTCATAGTTTACTTTGGAATACCCACCCACTTCAATTTAGTAATTTTTTTTTATTTTTCCTTCTTTCTATTTAAACTCCTCAATCTCAGACTGATCTCTAATTTATTTACTAGGAAATAGGAGAGGAGACAAGACTTTTTAATTGTGACACAGTGGATGCTTTTTTTTTTTTAAGAAAAAAAGCACATTATTTTTATTATTGCCTTGTCATCTCTCCATAACTGTGTCTGCAAGTATGCTATTGCTTATCTAGAAATAATTCCTAAGGCAAAGATATTCTCATAACTAGTTATATGCCATGCCCTATAACCCTGCAGAAATAAACTATAATTCTGGTGGAATTTTATGCCATATTTGAGATCCTACAACATGAAGAATTTGAAAAACTTTTATTAAATTTATTTACCATCTTGAATATTGTTCCACCTTCTTAAAAGCATGAACCTTCAATGTCACTTAGGTATTTTTAGTAAATCATGTAACAACCTTTTCATTTCTAGGAATAATGCCATTTAATACTAAAAGCTAAGCTTTTTTGGGGGGGGACACACCTGGTGACGCTCAGGGGTTACTCCTGGTTATGTGTTCAGAAATCACTCCTGGCTTGGGGGACCATATGGGACAGTGGGGGATTGAACCGAGGTCTATCCTAGATCAGCATATGCAAGGCAAACACCCTACTGCTTGTGCCACCACCCCAGCCCCAGAAACTGAAGCTTTTCCATTGATCCCTTGGACATGCATTCAAGACATACCTTGCTCTGAAACTCATATTTCTAAATCTATCTTGTATATTTGATAGTTTGTTTGAGATGGGGATACCTCCAGCTATGCTCAGAGCTTACATCTGACTCTGCTCCAGGGTTGTACTCTTTATGCTAAAGGGATCATATGGGTATCAAGGAGCAAACACAGGTTGGCTCTGTGCAAAGAAAGTGTCATACCCTGCTAAACTGTCTCTCTTTTTAAAAGAAGGCTATCTTGATCTTGATCTAAGCATTAACCTACTTGTCTCTGAAACAACTTTATGCATTTATTTATAATTTTAAAATGCCCTTCATAATCTCCATGTTGGTCATCATAGACCAATTTAAAAAAATATATAAGTTAAATGAGTAATAAAAACACAGCTTTCCTGACATTAGCTGTCAGTAGCAGGAATGTTAAATGGTATGTGAGCTTCATGGCTGAAGTCTATGATTGTTTGATTTTAAAAAAAAATGGTGAAAGGCTAATGTTTAGGTCTGTCCTTTCTGGATGAACTCACTTTGTCTTTTGAAAATTTTAACCTTTCTTTTTCTTTCTGTTTCCCTCCTTTCATTTCCTAATTAAAATTATTTTTATTAAGAAAATTACTACAATCAACTGACATGGGCCAGAGTTTGTTTTTCTACATAGTTTGCTTTATGAGAGTCAATGACAACACAATAATAATAACTACTCCTTGAAAATACTGATGAACTAGAATTTCCATAACTATATGGAGCAGCATGTCTACTGTGTGTGGAGTGGGTGGCACAATTAAAAATTGTGTGAATACTTGGGTGGGGAGAGATATGCCAGGAACAGGGGTGGAGGAAGGACAACACTGGTGGTGGGAATGCCTCTGATTCATTGTCACTAGGTACCTTAAAAGTTACTGTGAAAGATTCGTAATTCACTTTGTTTATAATAAAAATTAAAAAAAAAAACATTGTGTGAATAGGCACCATGATTTACATGTTACCTATCCAGTAGCATAGGGAACCTCAAGAAAGAAGCATTTTGGGGCTGGGAAGGTGGCACTAGAGGTAAGATGTTCTGCCTTGCAAGTGCTAGTGTAGGACAGACCATGGTTCGATCCCCCGGCATCCCATATGGTCCCCCAAGCCAGAGGCAATTTCTGAGTGCATAGCCAGGAGTAACCCCTGAGCGTCAAATGGGTGTGGCCCAAAACCAAAAAAAAAAAAAAAAAAAAAGAAAGAAAAAGCATTTTAAAATGTCCTTTATATTATTATAATCTCCATTTTGGCTATTAAACAGATACTTTAAAATAGCTGTTAAATAAATAATGAAAGTCGTTTTCTTGGCTTAGTCTCTTAAATGTCAATACCAGTAGTGTTAAATGATATTTGAGTTTCTTGGCACAACTGAAAATTGTGTACATGGGCCCAATAGCATGAGATCATGTAGGACTCAGTGGGACAGGGAAACCATAGGAAGGAAACAAGGTCAGGAAAAGGCTAAGCAACACTGGTTTCTAGTACCAAATTTGTCTTTACAATTCTTTATGGTAGTTATAAACCTGTATTTATATAAAAAAAAAAACAAGATGATAATAAGTTGACCAAAATAAGTGGCAGAGCCAAAATTGATTCCATTTTGCTCATTTAAAAAAGTCTGCTTATAAGATTATAAAAAAATGTTCCATTATTTCAATAGATAGTACAGAGAATAAAAAGGTGTAACATCTTTACCCTTTACAGTTATATTCTTTTTTTTTTTTTTTTTTTGGTTTTTGGGCCACACCCTGTGACGCTCAGGGGTTACTCCTGGCTATGCGCTCAGAAGTTGCTCCTGGCTTCTTGGGGGACCATATGGGAGCCGGGGGATCGAACCGCGGTCCGTCCTAGGCTAGCGCAGGCAAGGCAGGCACCTTACCTCCAGCGCCACCGCCCGGCCCCCTACAGTTATATTCTTGATTAAAGAAAAAATGAAACAATTAAGCTAGTTCAAAAAGTACAAGACAAAATATAATTAAAATTAATTTGTATTTCTACATTGTTACATTTGTATTTATAAACTGGCCTAAAGTTCATATAAAACTGTTGGTAAATTATTTTAAACTCCCCAAAATTTACATTTACATTTTTTTTTATTTTGTGTTTTTTGTTGTTTGCTTGCTTATTATTGAGCCACAACCAGCAATGCTAGAGGGTTACTCCAGGTAGTGTTTCAAAAGGAAAGTGGTACCAGGATTTTTAACCTGGATTTCCTGCATTCAGAGCATAAACTAGATCATTGCTCAATCCTTCTAACCTCAACAGGTAAATATTTGGAAGATGGCCAGAGCAACAGTACAGCAGGTAGGGCATTTCCCTTGCATGCAGCAGACCAATGTTCAACACCTATGATCCATATGGTCCCTGCCAGGAGTAATCCCTAACACTATTTTGGGGTATGGCCCCCAAAAAGTAAATATCTGGAAAAGTCATATACAATGACTCATAAATAGTGAGATTGTGAAATATTGTTATAACTTCAATCCTAAATGGAGAGATTCAAATAGGTAAGATCCTCTATCATTGGTGTATAAGGTCATTCATTTTTGTGTGTTAATTTTGTAGCTTGCCACTTTGCTAAATGAATCTATTGTTTCTAGAAGCTTTTTGGTAGAGTCTTTAGAGTTTTCTAAATATAGTATCATGTCATCTGCAAACAGTGAGAGCTTGACTTCTTCCTATCTGGATTCCCTTGATCAATTTTTCTTACCTAATCACTATGGCAAGAACTTCTAGCACTGTGTTGAATAGGAGTGGTGAGAGAGAGTAGCCTTGTTTTGTACCAGATTTTAAAACAAAGGCTTTTAGTTTATCTCCATTGACAATAATATTTGCCACTGGCTTATGGAAGATGGCCTTAACTATATTGAGAAAAGTTCCTTCCATTCCCATCTTGATGAGAGTTTTTATCAAGAATGGGTGTTGGACCTAATCGAATGCTTTTTCTGCATCTATTGATAAGATCATATGATTTTTTTCTTTTTTTTGATATGTACATGGAATCTATTATGCTGAGTAAAATAAGTCAGAGTGGGGAAAGAGTGAGAGAGAGAGAAAGAGAGAGACTAGAATAGTCTCACTCATCTATGGGTTTTAAGAAAAATAAAAGACATTATTGAAATAATACTCAGAGATGAGGCCTGGAAGGACCTGCTCATAATATTTAGGCTCACCACAAACAGTGGTGAGTGTAATTAGAGAAATAACTACACTGAGAACTATCATAACAATATCAATGAATGTGGGAAGTAGGAAGTCTGTCTTGAATACAGGCAGAGATAAGGGGAGCAGAGATATGAGGGCATCAGTGATAGGAATGTTGCACTAGTGAAGGAGGATATTCTTTTTATAATTAAAACCCAACTACAATCATGTTTGTAATTATGGTGCTTAAGTAAAGATATTATTAAAAAATAAATAAATAATACTATACAAAAAAAAAGGGGGGGGGAAGATCCTACCATACTCCACATTTTCTTTGAATAGCTTAGGTTTGGAGTCTCCTTTTGTGTTAACTTCAGTCATATTTCTTTTTAAAATTCTATTATATTTCTTCTCAGAATATCTTTACTGCTAGCTGAATACTTACTTTTCTTCTCAGAATATCTTTATTTCTTCTCAGAATATCTTTACTGCTAGCTGAATACTTACTTTTCTCTTTCCTGCAGCCTCATTTGGGTAGACCAGCTACAGAATAGAATATCATCTTCGTGGACTGAAACTAAATTACAGGAGGCATAACATGTATAGCCTAAGTATTTCGCTTCCTCATAGGTGTAAAGTCAGTATTCTGTCTCTGACCTACCATGGAACTTTCTAACCATGCCCTTTATTTATGTTAAGACACATATAGTTATACTTTGCCTATGGTTATATTACATTATATTAAGTTTTATTCAAACTTCAGTAAAAGAATGAGAGCTAGAAAGGATATATTATTAACCTCTACATTTGTTGCCTAAATTAACTTCCATCTTTCCTCTCATCATCCTTCTTTCCTTCCTTACCTCTATTCTTCCTCCTTTCCTTCCTTCTTTCCTTCCTTTCTTTTTCCTCCCTTCCTTCTTTCTTTTCTTCTTTTCTTTCTTTCTTTCTTCCTGTTTGTGATCAACGCCTTGTAGTGCTCAGGGATCACCACAGATGAAGCTTTAAGGAACATCTGTGGTGCTGAGGTTCAAATCTGGGTTGGCTGTGTAGAAGAAAAGTGCCCACTTGCTGTACTGTGTTTCCGATTCCCACTTTCATTGCTATTATATTTATTTCTGTTCCTTTTTCTTCTAAAACCTATTTCTGATATTTTCAAAGTCCAAACTACTAGAGAAATAAATTCTGGTTTAATTTTTTGATGCTCTATGACTAAGAAATAATTATCAAACTTCAGAAAACATTAAATTTCTCTTTATCTCACTTTATCCCAGAACATACTAAATAAAAATGCTAATTCAATGAGCAATTATTTTGTACTGGGCATTGTCTTCTTCCGTCTTCATTACAACCAATGTTGCAGATGAGGAAGTCAAAGCTTAGACAGCTTTATAATTATGTAAAGTCACAGTTATTAAAACATCAATTAGATCAAGAACTAAAACTTTACTAGCTAATATCTGGTTCTATCAACATCCTTCAAATTGATGCTGTGATGAGCTCCTCTGTTTATTAACACAGAGCTGCCAGACTTACTGTTTATTTCTTAGGTTACTGAATTTTCATTATACTCTGTCAAATCACCACATGCCATATCTCCAAGCCCAGGTGAATGAGTCTGAATCACAGTTGTACATGAAATAATCCAAACCAGGCTGAGGGTGAATCACATATACACTGACAATCTTCTACCTCATATCTCTACCAGCTGCCACCCAGAACTGCAGTTTTTATTGAGCACAGATACAGAGAACACGTTGGGTGGGACTGTAAGGACAGATAGTTCAGGCTATCCTGAGCCATTCCCAGCCAGATTTACAAGTAAAACAATTTCTGTTTTGGGTTAATCCAAGTTGTAAACAAACATACAAATGAGCCAGGGATGATCTTTATTTTAGGTAAAGTAAGGTGTAACCTAATAATCTACCTTTGATAAAATGGGAAGGGAAGGTAAATATTTTGCCCAGGATACTTGCTTATTCAATATCTAACTTTTTCCTATGCCAGTATTCATACCGATTTAATATTGGCAGTCTTTCAGAAAACTACCAAATGTAAATGCTTTAATGACAATTAAAGGGAATAACTTGGTGTGTCAATTAAAAAAATTATATTCAACTTCAAAGATTCTTTTCAAATTATTTTCTAATTTTTTTGTTGTTTTTTGGGCCACATCCATTTGATGCTCAGGGGTTACTCCTGGCTAAGCGCTCAGAAATTGCCCCTGGCTTGGGGGGACCATATGGGACAATGGGGAATCGAACCACGGTCCTTCCTTGGCTAGCGCTTACAAGGCAGACACCTTGCCTCTAGCGCCACCTCATCAGCCCCTATTTTCAAAATTTTTAAAACATTTGCAAAATATATTTTTCTAAACCTGTTTCTGCATTATTCCCAATTTCATACAATACTGAATTTTAAAAATATAAAAAATAAAATAGCACTATATCTTGGTCATACTTTAAAGTCAATATCTTAATGTATATTAAAAAGACAATTGTGAGGACCCAGAGAGATAGCACAGTGGCATTTGCCTTGCAAGCAGCCAATCCAGGACCAAAGGTGGTTGGTTCGAATCCCGGTGTCCCATATGGTCCCCCATGCCTGCCAGGAGCTATTTCTGAGCATAGAGCCAGGAGTCACCCCTGAGCACCACCGGGTGTGACCCAAAAACCAAAAAAAACAAAACAAAACAAAAAAGACAATTGTGAAGATCATCTAAACCAAAAGATCATGTTAGGAGAAAAGAATAAGTATTTATTTAGTCCAATGGAAGTGACTGATGTGACTCTAGTGGCCAAAGAGAGAACAGAAAGTAAAGCACTATCCTTCCACCCAGCCAACTTAGGTTTGAGCCCCTGCTTTGAGTAATGTCTTCCAAGCACTGACAGGAGTGATTCCTGAATGCAGAGACAGAAGCTCGTGTGTACGCCACGAAACACTCAAACATAGCAATTTAAATATGAACAAATTAAAACAAATTTTTTTCACTTTGCCTACACTACATAAAAATAGATATCTTAAAATTAACCAAAGAGCGTACAATCACCTCAGGGTGTTATAGTACTTTGGGATTTCGTGAACATGGCGATCAAAAACAAAAGGTAAATATCACTCAGAAAGCATGCAGGATTTTTTAAATCCATGTGAAATTTTTCTTTATATGTTGTTCATAGTTGAACAATATGCCTGCTTTCAGTAATCTGTTCTCTAGAATGTTTTAAGTTATAAATGTCATAAAATAAGGACTTCAATAACAATTTGGAAAATAGAACAATTTCTAATGCCTTTCAGACTCACAGAAAAAATGACTAGGAAATGATGTTTGTAAACTACATTTTTTATTTTATTTTAATTGAAAGCAAATTGCACACAGAATCACCTGGGCCAACTTAACATTGCTTTTATGATGGCTATAAAATGAGAAAAAAAATAGTGCGCTGCAAAAATAGTACAATACAAACAATTTTATGTAAATATCTACAAAATAGAATGTTCCCATTAAATTCTATTTCTTTTTCAAGTTATCTTAGGCAGAAAAGATTTTATTACCACTCTTATTGAAAAGTTTACAAAAAATATTTTGTCTGTGTCCCTCTGGCAGTACATTGAATACCTTGGTTACAACTAATACACTTTGGCAAGGCCAAACCTTAGGAGCCAATTTTGGAAAGTCATAAAATGAAACAAGTCAAACAAGAATATCTCAGAGGCCAATATCTATCCTTGTAGTGAGAACCTCCAAGTGTCTTTAATTAAACAGTACTGCACTCTCCTTTTATATTTATGTATCATCATCTTGCATTTCAGTGGGAGGGAGATATATCTATTCACTCCATTTTACATATTAGAAATTGGAAGCACTATAAAGAAAATAAAAACTTTCTGAAATCACAAAGCCTTCCATAGAGTGTCTGGAGTAAAATCCAGGGAGTGTGATGTGAAGTCAGGAGCCCCTGGTCACCTTCAATCTGAAATTCATGATTCAAAAGAACTCCTAGACTACAGAGATGTAAAGACAGGCAACCATCACTACATGGGGTCAGTTTCCAGAGTCCCTGCCTACTTTAGTACAGTTTTCAGCTGGAGATATTTTTCTGCACAGAAAACATGTCAATGTTCAGAGACATTTTGGTATTACAATGGAAGATGTAGGCTTTCTCCCTTTTCTAGTGAGAGCAGGTCAGGGATATTCCTTCAATGCAAAGTTCCACAGTGCAGAAAACCCAGCCCCAAATGTCAATAACACCACTGATGAAAAATCTGGTCTATATATTACTATACTATATAAAGATAGAAGTTTGGCTATTAGGATCAATGTGGAATGACAATTCACAATTTATAGTTAACATCTTTATTTTTTGTTTTTGGTTTTTCAGCCACACCCATTTGATGCTCAGGGGTTACTCCTGGCCAAGTGCTCAGAAATTACCCCTGGCTTGGGGTGACTATATGGGATGCTGGGGGATCGAACTGCGGTCCTTCCTTGGCTAGCACTTGTAAGGCAGACACCTTACCTCTAACGCCACCTCACCAGCCCCTATAGTTAACATCTTTAAATAAACCACTATTACAAGACTGTTCCATATCATTTATCTCAACAATTAAACTCTAAGAAAACTGTTGGATAACTGAATAATGTATTTCACCAAGATGATGTAGTTACTTTTTGTGTGTTGGGATAGACAATCCTATATTTTCTTTAAAAAATTGTTATTAATTTTACTTCTATGAAGAAAATTCATTATCTGTGTATTTGCATACTGGTAAAAATTTTCCCACACAGCTACCACTTTAACCAGAAATGGCCCCAGTGAATATTCTTGCCTGTTCATTTCTTCTAACATTTATAAGATATTTCCCATAAGTCACAAGGAAGGTATCAGTGAAGAAGAATACAAAAGGAGTTTTATTTTTAATTTTTATTTTATTGAAACCATTGTCATTTACAAAGTACTTCATAGCTGGGTTTCAGACATACATTGAATCAGGCCCAGTGTTGACCTCCCTCCTCCATGTTCCTAGAATGTATCCCGTACCACTATCCCCTAACCCCAGACTGGCAGTACTACAACAAGCTCATTTTAAGTTAAGATTGTTAGTTTGGTTCTCTTGATTCCATTGTTGTTGACTTTGACTTAGATATTTATTTCTGTCCTTTTTTATCTCCACATATATACCTAAGACCCCCTTAGCCCCTGGCTCTTATCCTTTCATATTTGTGTTTCTCCTCCTGCACTCTATATCTTTCCTTCTCTCTATACTATGAGGTCAAGAGAACTTGAGACAACTCCCATTTAGACCACTGCATTTCTTCATGCAATTATTCCAACTACTACATATGAGTGACATCATTCTGTATTTATCCTTCTTCTGGCTTACTTCATTTAACATAATGTTTTCCAGTTCCATCCAGGTTGCTGCAAAATTGCATAATTGCAAACAAGTTCTTTAAATGACTATCTTAGCACATTGTCTCCATTCTTCCTTCTGTTCTTAAATGCCTGTTATCTCTGTTAATTCTTTTCAGAGTTCGGAGAAATTCTATTAATGGGTTAGACAAAGGGGGAGTTAAAATAGAGGATCAGTGACATCACCCGAATAGGACAGCTAGTGAAGCAGGAGTAATCCTGCTTGTGAAATACAAACACAAAACAAGAAAGATAAAGTACTTAAGCTATAAGATGCTTCATGGAAGAGAAGGTTCTTTAACAATGTCCATTAATCTATAGCTCTCCTGTCAATAGTAATTTACTCAAACATCTGTTAAACATTTGCAATTTTAACAAATCTGCCTTAAGTTATTTGGAATTTTATAGCATATTTTTCCCTAAGGTTTATAAAATGTGTTCTTTCAGACTTTAGAACGCAAGAGACTTTTCCAGTAAGCTTCTAGCCAAGCTAGGATTTTCTAGATCTAAACTTTGTGTACTTTTGGTTAATGTAACTTCCTGTTTTTGAAAGGAATAAATGGATTAAGAAGCCCCCATAAACTGCTTACATACTGAACTGTGCTTTAACTTTTTACTTTGTATGTCTCAAGTATAAGCTGGCTAAAGACATATGGATTAAATTTCCCTAAAATATGAGTGGTTTTAAAATTGTAGGATAAATAAATACTTGGCGATGTGATTATTTGTTTTTTTGGTTAAAGCCAATATGTTTTAAAAAGTTTTTGCCATAAAAAAAAAACAAATAATTACATTTACTCTTCCCTTACTTGTTCTCTTTAATTTTCTAGCATTATGCAAATTGTCATAAATGTACTTTAAAATATGCATGCTGTAATGATAATTATCTGGCAGACCTATTTTTGTGATGGTTTTTCTGTTTCTTTAAAATAATATTCCTAATAAATGCCCCAGACAGAAATTTTCTTACACAAATTAATGTAGTAGTGCTTTATAAACCTATTCATAAATGGTTTCATATCACATATAAGTAAAGTTCATAAAATTTAATTTGGTTTTTTGAGCAATCTCAGATTATCTAAAAATCAAAAATTTTACGAGGGTGGTTAATCTTGAGGACTGCTATAACAAAAGTCATAAATTCTAATAACCAATAGAAAGTTATTTCTCATGAATACTAGTAGGTTTGGTGTCTGGTGAAAATCTTCTTTCTGAAAATCTGAAAATCTTTCTTCATAGCAGGCACCTTCTAGCTGTGAGCTCACATAATGGAAGAAGCCAGCAAGCTACTGGGTCTCGTTGCTGAGACGCTGATCTCATTCAAAGGGCTCCACTTTCATAATACAAACTATCTATCAAAGGCCTAACCACTTACATCAAAAGGTTTACACTTTCACATATGCATTTGAAGTGGGAACACCAATAGTCACAATGCTACTGATGTCAAGGATCATAATTTTAAACACAAGGCTGCAGCTTTTCTATGGGCATATAATTCTAATAGATGGGTCACATAATTGCCACAGTGCCTAAGTGTTAACCAGCAGGATTTAGCAAGAGGTTTTCCCTAAAATAAAACTCACTGGTATTTGTGTATAAAAGGGTAAGCAAAATCCTTGGAAGTAAAATCTATACAAACTTATCATTTAAATTTAAATCATAAACTGTGTAAGCTTAGTCACATAATAATCTGCGTGTATAACTAGATTCTAAGTAACAACACTGGAAGTGAACTTTTTATATCATTTTTCTGTATATCCAGTTAGGAAGAGGTTAGTAGAGGAGTTTTTATGAAAAGAAAAATACCTAGGATTTTTCTTTGTTTTTCTCTTTGGGGGCCACACCTCCTGTTTACCTCTGGGGCTTACTCCTAACTTTGCTTAGGAATCACATTGGATGGAACTATGAGGACCATATATCATGCCAGTGATCCAACCCAAATTAGCCATGTCCATAATAAGCACCTTCCCTACTACATTCTCTCCTCAATCCCACAGTCTATGATTTAAGCACAGGGTTTCTTGCTCTAAAACAGTTTATGATATATCCATAATATATATAATTTATTTACTATATATATAATTTATTTACTACTCATTTGATATATATATATCAAATGAGTAGTAAATAAATTTGTGTATATATGTTCATATATTTTCATTTTAATATATATGTTCATATATTTTCATTTTAATCCCACAGTCTATGATTTAAGCACAGGGTTTCTTGCTCTAAAACAGTTTATGATATATCCATAATATATATATAATTTATATACTATATATATATATATCAAATGAGTAGTAAATAAATTTGTGTATATATGTTCATATATTTTCATTTTAATATATATGTTCATATATTTTCATTTTAATCCCACAGTCTATGATTTAAGCACAGGGTTTCTTGCTCTAAAACAGTTTATGATATATCCATAATATATATATATATAATTTATTTACTATATATATATATAATATATATATCAAATGAGTAGTAAATAAATTTGTGTATATATGTTCATATATTTTCATTTTAATATATATGTTCATATATTTTCATTTTAATCCCACAGTCTATGATTTAAGCACAGGGTTTCTTGCTCTAAAACAGTTTATGATATATCCATAATATATATATATATAATTTATTTACTATATATATATATAATATATATATCAAATGAGTAGTAAATAAATTTGTGTATATATGTTCATATATTTTCATTTTAATATATATGTTCATATATTTTCATTTTAATCCCACAGTCTATGATTTAAGCACAGGGTTTCTTGCTCTAAAACAGTTTATGATATATCCATAATATATATATATATAATTTATTTACTATATATATAATTTATTTACTACTCATTTGATATATATATATATCAAATGAGCAGTAAATAAATTTGTGTATATATGTTCATATATTTTCATTTTAATACTTTTCCCTAATTTCACCTCAGAATATGATGGTCACTAATATTTATTTCTGGATATTGTTACCATTCAATCAGAGCCAGAAAGTGGACAGCGGGCAGTGCTATACTAAGGTACAGCACTTACCTCGGATGCAATTGATCGCTAGTTTGATCACTAGCACTACATATGGTTCCCTAATATCAACAGGGCTGATCCTGAATGCAGATCCAACAATAAGTCCTGAGGGCAGCAGCCAATTACCAATTGGCAATTACCAATTAATTATATTGTTTTGAGTCTGATGTGAATATAAAGAATTATTGAACACTTTTAAACTATATTGGAATCAACTATTTTTCAGTTCATCTTTTATGAGACTATGCTATTAAATAACATTAAAATGCTAATGTCGAGGCCGGGCGGTGGCGCTAAAGGTAAAGTGCCTGCCTTGCCTGCGCAAGCCTTGGACGGACCGCGGTTCGATCCCCCGGTGTCCCATATGGTCCCCCAAGCCAGGAGCAACTTCTGAGCACATAGCCAGGAGTAACCCCTGAGCGTTACCGGGTGTGGCCCAAAAACCAAAAAAAAAAAATGCTAATGTCAATATTTTAAAGCAAATTTAAGTACCTGTAGTAAAAATCATAATCATTCCCCAAAAAAGGATGTTATCAGTCATGTGGTTTCTTCATCATTGTAACTAGAGAGACAGATATGGGATGCAACTACTAAATTCTAACCTTTTATTTTTTTCATTATATATTACAGGAACATCCCTCATTAGGTCAACTTTCAGAAAAATTAATAGACAACAACATTAATGTTATTTTTGCAGTCCAAGGAAAACAATTTCAATGGTATAAGGTAGGTATCATTCTAAAACAAAAAAAAAATATTTTATGGGCTGAAACTAGAAAATATTCTAGATTCATGGTTGACTCCAAAGTTACCAGACTTTGTATAATCTAAACTTTTTTACTATACTAATTAACATACATTCTTGTGCATTAAGTACAAATTCTAAGTTTATAATGCCTATAACCAAGTATGAGCACTGATATAAATGTGATACAAATATGATTATAATAGAGGATTTTTATTAGGTGACAAGTAGTAAGTTCGGGCCTGGAGAGATTGCTCAGCGGCGTTTGCCTTGCAAGCAGCCGATCTAGGACCAAAGGTGGTTGGTTCAAATCCCAGTGTCCCATATGGTCCCCTGTGCCTGCCAGGAGCTATTTCTGAGCAGACAGCCAGGAGTAACCCCTGAGCACTGCCGAGTGTGGCCCAACCCCACCCCCACACCCAAAAAAGAAAAGTAGTGAGTTCGCACTTGAACTCAGTATACTTTATGTGCATACCCTATAGTAGATTACAACTGGGGACTATCAGCTTTTCAGTAGCAACAACAGATGTACATTTGTCCTAAATCATACCGCAGAGGAACAAAAGAAGTTCTGAAATGACTAACACAATCAGTGCATAAGGATAGTCTTGGTTTTGTTCAGAATCCTTTGGTGAGAACTATGATTAGAACAAGAACAGCACAGACTGCTTTTTGGCGCCCTACTATAGCTTTTTGTTCATGATCTTTTACCTTTCATCTTCCCCAAATCTGTTTTTCTTTTATTACCATGATGCTAGAATGCCCTTTATGTATATCTCGCCATTTAGTTTCCTCATCTCCTTTGCTTCTTCCAACAAATGTTTCCATCACCCATTTTGGCGTTCTTTCCACCCCTTACCAAATACCCAATCACCATATTTATTATCTGAAAACTTTATTTTTTTTATTTTTTAAGTTTTTATTTCTTCACCTTCATTTACAAAACTTCAGATAATAGAATTTAAGACATTTAATGTTTCCACTCCAAACTCACCACCAGAAGACACTTTTACGCTATGTTACCTACAACATTTTATCTCCCTTAATGAAATAGCAAATGAGATTTGTAAAATACAGAGAAATGCAACTGTAAATTACCCCAGAGTATTATCAAAGCATCATTTTTTTTATGAGCCCTAGTTTTACTTAACAGGTAAGAAACATTTCTTCAAAGAAATGAGATAATAAAAATCTAAAAGCTGATCATGAATCTAGATAGTTCCGGAACATTCACTTACAAAACTTCTGATTACTTCAATAATAATTACATGGAAGGAACTATAGAATATAGAATATATTAAAGTAATTATGCTATTTAACTCTCTGTATGAAAACATCACTTTAATCTCACTTTCTTCCCTTAGATGTCTACAATAGAACTTTAATTTCCTAGTTTCCAAAATTTACATACCATTAAATAATTGAAGTAAAACAAACATTTACATCATTAAAAGTTAAATGTCTGGGGCCAGAGAGGTGGTGCAGAGGTAGGGTGTTTGCTTTGCATTCGGCTATCATAGGACGAACCATGGTTCAATTCTCCCCAGTGTCCCATATGGTCCCCTAAGCCAGAAATGATTTCTGTGCTTAGAGCCAGGAGTAACAACCTAGCATCATCGGTGTGACCCAAAATCCAAAAAAAAAAAAAAAAAAGTTTGTCTGCCCAAATTAAATTACCTAAACTAATTTGACAATAGTAGCTTATCTACTTATTGAGTATTTACTTTTGACAAAGACTTTATTAACATTTTATTTTAAAAATTCCTAACACTGAGAGCAACAAAATTAATATTAATATACCAATTTTAAATATAAAGAAACAAATGTAGAATGGCTGTATGTTTCATCAAACATCTTGTAAGTACCCAAATTTTGAGTTTAGCTATTAAGTAGGAGCTTTAAAAGTACCAGAACTGTTATGTTTTGGGCTGGTCTGCTTCTGTCTCTTTTTTTCTCTGATTGTTTTTTTAATGCCATAGGCTCTACTGATTTCCCCTTCTCCCTCCTCTTTTGCGCATATTTTGATGACCACAAAGCCAAATTAACTATTCATTTAATTGAATGAAGAGTGAAAATTCACCAGCTCTGAAGTGCTGAGAAGCTCCAATATTTTTGCATGTACATTTGCAATTACCTGATTTAGTTGCCTAAAATATTTGTATCAAACTCCTTCTTGACCATAACAGCCCTCAAGTTTTTTGCCTAAATTCTCATACTGTCTGCTGGGGTGAGCTATTTAATTCACAACGATGACCATAGTATTCATTAGAGTACTCAATGCGTACTAGAGTATGCATTTCTTTGATTTAGAGGGCCAGGTTTTAAATGTTGTAAATGAAGTCATCTAGTCCCTACTGGGTTTTCCCATCTCATCACACTATTTTTTTTTTTTTTTTTTGGTTTTTGGGCCACACCCTGTGACGCTCAGGGGTTACTTCTGGCTATGCGCTCAGAAGTTGCTCCTGGCTTCTTGGGGGACCATATGGGACGCCGGGGGATCGAACCACGGTCCGTCCTAGGCTAGCGTAGGCAAGGCAGGCACCTTACCTCCAGCGCCACCGCCCGGCCCCCCATCACACTATTTTTTACCTTGAATGTGTTCATCCAGCCATGTTTCTCATCCTCCTATCTACATGTACTCACTAAGTTCCCTCTGTTGTGCCTACCACAATTACTGGGAGCATTTTTCATTTCAAATATTCATTTAAGACAGTTCATGATCACCTTCTCCAAAAATCAGTCCCTAGCAGCCCTTGGCCAACCATCAAATGCTTGCTGGCCTTCTAATTAGAATTGATGCAAATCTCTATTTTAGCCCATGTATATAGTTATTTTTTATTCTGGATATTCAAATACATGTTTTAATGCCATTTAAATTCCTCTGAGCGTTTTAAGAATGAAAAATAAGTAGTCTACTAATTTAGCATCTCAAAACTCAATATGCTTAATACAAATAGATAAATAGTGGGCAGAGCTTTAGTATAGTGGTTAGAGCTTTGCCTTGCATATGGTTGACCTGGCTTTGATCCCCTGGATCCCACCCAGGTGTGATCCTGAGCTCAGACCCAATGGTAACAATGCCCTGAACATTTTTAGATATGGCACAAAATAAATAAATAAATAAAATAAAAAATTAAGTAGATGTAAAAAATATCTGTAGGCAATACATTTTCTCTATTCCCTGGCCATTGTTTTGAACTTTGAAGTAAGTTTCAAGACATTTCAGAGTTTGATTTCTTATAACTAAGTACCCTTCACTTTACTGTCTGTTCTTTCTTGGGTCTACAAACAAGATAAACATGTAAGCATTTGCTAAGTCTTGTTTTTTATTAGAACTATTTGATCTTTTCCATAACAACTTAATTTTATCTACCCAGAATATCTGATCCATGAAACTTGCACAAAGTTGTACTTTGATATTTTTGCCTCTAGTCAGGACCATCACATTCTAAACAATGCCATTCCATGGAACAATAGCTTTACAAGATATCTTTATGTATTACCTATAGTTTTATGATTAAACAAATTTAAATACATGCTAAATAAATAAAGCTATTTCCAATTTTCTGGTTTTATCTGAAGCTTTAACTTATTAATACACATTTTGATTCCAACAAGAAGAGGCACAGCTTCCCAGGATCCTCAAATCCTGTTTATATCTTTAATTTCTTGGGATCAGGTTTTTGAAAGGTACTTTAAGAAATTCTGGTCTGAATTTGAAATTTAAGTCACAAGGGCGGAAATTCATGCATGTATGCATATCTATTACAATCTTAATTAAATGCTTAAACTACCCTTCCAATTGCTTGTATATTTCTTACGCTGTATATTCCACTGACAAAGATAAGAAGTTTAATGGTTCTTAACTACTTAATGTTTCTTAAACTACTCAATTCTACTGTCACTGTGTAAACACTTTTGTCATATTTTCTAGGACCTTCTGCCTCTCCTGCCTGGCACCATTGCTGGAGAAATTGAATCAAAGGCTACAAACCTCAATAATTTGGTCATAGAAGCCTATAAGGTATGCATATATTAAAAACTTGTTTCAAGTACACCTTTAATTCCAATTTCTATGACAAGAAACCACATCACATTAAGAACGGTGATAAGAACAATAGGTTAACCCAGGCCCAACCACTAACTCTCTTTTCCTCCTTTACCTCATTGGCAGAAAATGTAGGGGGAAACGACCTAAATTTACCTCAAAATCAAACATTCAATAAGGTGCCACATTTTTAGAGCACTAGGATTTACTTTATTACCAAGAAATTTCATAATATCCTACATATCCTGTATCCTATCCAAAGATCCAGTAAGAAACCCACAGTTTTTAAAGTAACAATCCATAGGAAAAAAACTATCTGTGATATAGAGACTATTAAGAGACCCGCACATACCAGTTGGAAGAGGAACGGTAAAATTCTGGCATGTCTTAATTCTTCTTTTAAGAAGAAAATATATTTAAAAAAAAAGATTTTGAATCAGTTTAGGACCCCAGTGATGATACTGAATATCAGAACAATTTGATTAACCCAAATAAACCCTATGGATTTGGCAAAGATTCTAAGCCAATTTTAGAAAATATCTAGAACAGTAACTGACAGATGTTCTTATACCTACAGTATGAACATGACTTTCATGAAATTTAGCTTTTAATTATGTATCAACTAAACACTAGCTGTACTGATAGTCTAATGTATTTGAAACAACTATTCCTTTAACAGCTGCAAAAATCAGAAGCAGGTTTCAATTTTTAAACTTTATTGATTGATTGATTTTTTGGGGGGCCACACCCGGCAGCGTTCAGGGGTCATGCCTGGCTCTGCACTCAAAAATCACCCCTGGCAGGCTGGGGGACCATATGGGTCCTCCTGGGTCGGCCTCATGCAAGGCAAACACCCTACCACTGTGCTATCTCTCCAGTGCCCCGCTTCAATTTTTAAACTGCCATGATTAATATAAGTTTTTAATGCCTGATTGAACATTTACCAAAAACAGTTTTACCAAATTTAAAAAGTTTTGTAACAAACTGAGGGATCTTTCATATGCTCAAAATATGTCAAAGAAATTAAGTTTAAAGTTTAAAAGGGGCCGGAGCAGTAGCTCAGCAATAGGGTGTTTGCCTTGCATGTGGCTAACCTAGGATGGACCATCGTTTGATCCCCAGGAGTCCCATCTGGTCCCCCAAACCAGGAGCAGTTTCTGAGCGCAGAGCAGGAGTAAACCCTTAGTGTCACAGGGTTTGGCCCAAAAATAAAAACAAAACAAGCAAAAAAAAATTTTACTTTAAAAAAATAATTTAAATACATCTAGTACAAAAGTTTAATACATTTTATGTATTCCAAATATGGTTGGGCCATTATTGGAAGCTTTTATTTATCCTTTAATAAAAACAGATTTGACTTAATTAAAATTAAATGTATAATGTTCTAATAAATGCCTAAGTTTAGCTGCTTACTTTTATTTGTTACATTTCATGTAATTTTAAAATTATATCTCTGCAGAAACTCATTTCAGAAGTCAAAGTTCAGGTGGAAAACCAAGTAAGAGGTGTCTATTTTAACATTACTGCAATCTGTCCAGATGGAGCCAGAAAAGCAGGGACAGAGGGATGCCAGAATGTAACAAGCAATGACGAGGTATGTGGGTGAGCAATTTTTTCATTTAAAATAAAGAAAGACGACAAGGAAATCAGACAACTAAAGGCAGGCAAATCCTTGGTCTCAGATTACAGAAACGAAAAGACCATAAATGAAGAGAAATGGAGGGGGTGAGATAAGAAAAGGTGAACAGAAAGTAACAGGGGAAAGAGTCAGAGGTCTTAGACACATTTATAATTAGTGCTTCCTAACTTTGCAATTTATTTAAAATATATAAAGTGGTCCAGAGCAATAGCACATTGGGTAACGCCTTGCACACGGCCTACCCAGATCTACCGATCTCCAGCATCTCATATGGTCCCCTGAGCCTGCCAATAGTGTTTTCTAAGCACAGAGCCAGGAGTAACTCCTGAGCACTGATAGATGTGGCCCAAAAATCAAAATAATAATATAAAAAATAAATAAAGGAGGTTGGTCACATGCTTTGTTAAACAAAAGAATTCTGAATAACTGTATTTACTACTGATTCTCTGAATCTTATTTATCTACTTTCAAAATCACTTCTTGGTTCTTCTCAAAGATTCTACTTGTTTTACAATAAAAAAAAAAGAAAACAAGGAAAATTTTCAGGAGAAATTTTACTTTAATGAATGAAAAATTTTCCAATCCATATCCTTAGCTATGTTCTAAGTTTTTACTGTGACACATGTACAATTTTGTTTTGAAGTTTTAAGAGCAGAGAATTAAAAATCACAGATATTTTTTCCTGTGAGTTCATATGAATCCTCTTATTTTTCTCCATTATCATCATGTATAAAATAAAATTCAACTCCAAAACTTTATCTTTATTTAGCCCTAAAAAATAGGAACAAAATTTGAAAAATGCTCTTTTGTAAATCCCAGATAAGGTTTTTAAGTCAGTAGAATAATTTGATTTTGGCCATTGAATGTATCCTTATTGTCAGTATTTTCTTTTTTTTTTTTTTATACGGGGTTTAATAAACACCAAAATGCTCAGTTGATGCTCAGGAGTAACTCCTGTCTCGAAACTCTAAGATTATTCCTCACAAAATTCAGGAGATTCTATAGGATGCCAGGACTAAACCTGGCTGGACTTCTAACAACACAAGCTCCTTATATTCTATATTTTCTCTTCAGCTCCAATAACTCTATATTTTAAAGACCAAATCTAGAAAATAATCTAAGTCTCTAAAGTCTATTAAGAAATTAATTGAGAATATATGTTATCATTGGAAGTGAGCTAGCTAGCATTTTAAAACTTTTTATCTAAGTCCATTTAATGGTAAAGCATGGACAATTATGAATAATTGCACCCTTTAATTCTATAATTATATAGAAAATATAAGTATAAATATATAAATATAAAATAAATATATAAATATAAAATAAACATATAAATATAAAATAAATATATAAATATAAAATAAATATATAAATATAAAATATATATTATATAGAAATCAAAACTAATTTAAAGTACATCTTTCATTGCATCTATACATTATAATATTTATGTTCAATTTTAGATTTCAGTATCGATTTCAATAAGACGCCCTAGCAATGACTCAGAATATAGTCAAATAATACAATGTTGATCATTATAATAACCAACATCTATACTTTTCTGTCTCCTTCCCCAACTTAGGTTCTTTTCAATGTAACAGTTACCATGAAAAAATGTGATGTTGCAGAAGGAAAAAGCTATGCAATCATCAAACCTATTGGTTTCAATGAAACCACTAAAATCCATATCCACAGAAACTGCAGCTGTCGGTGTGATGACAGCAGAGAAACTAAAAGAAAGTGTGTAGATGAAGCTTTTTTAGACCCCAGGTGTTTTCAGTGTGATGAAAATAAATGTCACATTTATGAAGATCAATTCCCTTCTGAAAGTTGTAAGTCACACAAGGATCAACCTGTGTGTAGTGATCGAGGAATCTGTGTTTGTGGGAAATGTTTATGTCATAAAGTTAAACTTGGAAAAGTGTATGGAAAATACTGTGAGAAAGATGACTTCTCTTGTCCCTATCACCATGGAAATCTATGTGCCGGTAAGGATAAATGTATAAATACAGATTTGACTAGCTTTCTTTAACTTTATCTATAATTTAAAATATATTTAAATCATGTTTTTAAATGACTAATCCTGAATCGGATATATTTTTTTTGTCATATCACTTTCTCCTTTATCTCTTTTTTTTTTTAATATAAATTTTTATTTTGATTATAGTGGCTTACATATTGTTGACAATAATATTTTAGGTACATATTTACATAAAATCAGGAGGGATTCCCATCTCCAAATTGTCATCCCTACGCCTCCGTTTCTATCCTACCTCCCTTTTCCTTTTCCCTCACCCCAGGGTGGCTAGAATATGTGGTCCCCTCTGTATCTAACCCACTACTTAGTAGTCTTGCACCTGTTTGGTCTTGATGCCTCCCTTATTTCCCCCTCTAACTGGAGTCAGGACTAGCTAGTTCAAGTTGCGTGGTTTTGTTTGAAGGAGAAAAAAGTAATAAACTGGGGTAAGAGTCTAATACCCCAAAAATGGGCGGAGTCCTTCTAAAGGCTCTCATCATCAATCTGGGAGATGGAAAAAGTAGGTGAAACACTCCACTAGTACCAAAAGAAGTGTCAAATATCCAGTGAGGGCTCCAGCTATATCGATAAGCACCACACAGAGCAGACAAAACAAACAAACAAACAAGTAGAAAAAAAAAACAAAACAAAAACAGACAAACAAAAATCACGCCATGGTCTTGAATTAAGAAACATGGCATAGCACATAACGAAAGAGAAGAAAGGAAGAGAAAAAAAAATAAGTATAATTGGGGACTACACTTTCAATAATCACACCCAAACAGAGAAATCGACCAAAATAGAATGGTAAATCAAAAATAATAATAACAATAATAAATGAAGGTAATATATATATTTATATCAAAAAAATAGCCAAGGTTTTGTGCTTTTTGTATTTTTGTTTTTTCCCTCCTGCACTGGCACAGTAAATATTAGGGTCATTCGAAAAAGAATTCACTTGGCCTAAGAGATATGGGATTTCTCCGTCCTTGGAGCATACTCTCATGGGATCAACTCTAGACATTGCTCAGGATCCTTTACTTTCCCGGTGGTGTTTTTTTTGTTTTTGTTTTTGTTTTTTTTCCTTTGGTGTGTGGAAGACTTCTGCTCTGTGTTTAGAGGTCTCAGTATCTGTACAGATCCTGAGGTGGGACTTATGATGAAGTCAGTCTTTGTGGTTCTAGAGGTTCTGTTACCTCAGTGTCATTTTAATCCATCTTCTGTGGTTGATGATCTTGGTCTTTGCACTGAGCCTAGGGTGGCACCTAGGATAGCGTCTTTCTTTGTGCTCCCCAAAAGCCCCATTCCATTACAATTGTCTCTGCCGGATCTTTGGGGCTGGGGCGGATATATTTTTTAATATAAAGTCCCCATGTCTCTGCAAATAGGGCACAGGTAACAAATTTACACCACATAGTTTGGATTGTTTTAACTTGTTCTGTGCATGAGACACTTGGAATTAAAATTAATTATAACTCTCAAGGACTCCTTGACCTTGGAAATAGACTTACCAGAACATAAAAATGACTAATGGTGGCTGACAGGTTTCTTCCAGAAGAATGTGGTTCATTCTTGTAAATGGTCACTCCTTCGAGTTTGCTCAAAGAAAATGAGCTTACTCTGAAAGATTTGTAACTCACTTTGGCCACAATAAAAATTAAAAAAAAAAAAAAAGTTAAATTCAAAAAAAAAAAAAAAACAACTTTCATTCACTGAAAAAATCTAATGTATTTTAGCAGGTTTGTAATAATTAGAACCTCTTCAGTTTACTTTTAGACCACCAAGAAGATAACTGTCAGAGGAGAGATTATTTTTAAAAATATTGCTTTCATATGTAATCTAAACTAGTCCCAGAGGCTCTACACAGGCCAAATTAAAAACTGGAAGAAGAAGAAGAAAAAAAAAAAAAAAAAAAAAACCAACTAAGTAATGTCCTTTTGGTTAATTCCATTTACTGCCACCTAGAGGATAGATTCCAGAAAAATCTATGCAGTATTTGGAAATAGAAAATTTTATTTTTCAATGCATTAGTTAATTTCTGTCACAGTGGCTAAATTCTATTATTGTGAAAATGCAATATTAAGTTATCACTTTAGTGACAATTATTGAGTTATTGATGATTTGAGCAATTTCACTCTAATTTAAGCATAAAAAATTAATACGCCTATATAAAACTAAATTTCTAGTCTTGCATGTTTGCTTAGATTACCTTCATATGTGATGAAAAACTGTTTATTATTTATACATAATATTTTATATTCCAAAATATTATTAGGTTGTAGGATAATAGAATTGATGACTATAATAAATTTTAGGTCACTGTAGAGAAAATCAGTAACAGCTACAAATCAAAGATAATCCTATTTGGAACAGCAAAGATAAACCATTTTGAGATGATTTATAGTAGCTACCCTCTCCAAAAAAGTTAAATATGGACATTTAAACGCAGCAAAACTCCCAGTTTCTGTTTAGAATGGCCACTGTATTGGCCTTTCTATTTTTTTGTTTGTTTGCTTGTTTGTTTGTTTTGGGGCCACACCCTGTGACGCTCAGGAATTACTCCTGGCTATGAGCTCAGAAATCACTTCTGGCTTGGGGGACCATCTGGGAAGCTGGGGATTGAATCCAGGTTCGTCCTAGGTCAGCCACGTGCAAGGCGAATGCCCTACCGCTGTGCTATCGCCCTGCCTTGTATTGGCCTTTCTATATGACTATGATTGTGTGTAGTTGAGGATCTGCTTTTAATTAAGTCTGTGTAACTTATGAGTACAAACTGTAGACTGACAAGCATTTTCTTCACTAAGTCTCCTATGGGAATAAAAACACATGTTCACAGGTCAGCAGGCTAGGATGAGGCATGCAGCCGCATATGGGGAAAAGAATCTGGCAGGCAATTGTTTGGCCTGGATCTCATTAGTTTTACACTTAGCAAATTAAGCTGTTCCAACAGTAGACTCTGGAACAGTTGCCCTGAAAGGTACCTGACAATCATAGGAGGAAATAGTAAGCCAGGAAAGGAGGGAGAGAGGGAAACCTGGAGGCAGATTAAATAGAAGAAAGAAGGGAAAGAGAAAAGAATGTGGTCAAAAAGTTATGCTATCTAACCCTCTAAATTGAGCATTCTCTTGGAGATTACTGATTCATTTAGATTATTAAATTTTTCATACTCCCCTTTGTTCCAAAATTTATATAACCACATACTGTGTGGAGGTCATTCCTCAAAAAATATTTTAAAATGTCTCAGCCTAATTGATCCCTCGGCGTCCCATATGGTCCCCCAAGCCAGGAGCAATTTCTGAACATATAGCCAGGAGTAACCCCTGAGCATCATCGAGTGTGGCCCAAAAATAAAAACAAAAAATAAATAAAATAAAATAATGTCTCAGCCTCAACAAAAACACAATATTGTGGTTTGCTTTCTCATTTCTATTATCATTGAATAACAACCAACAGATTAAAACATGCCAACTAACTGCTAAAGAATACCTTGAAGATTTGAAAGGATTAATTCAACCTTCCCAGAATTCAAACACTACAGGACTTTGTTAAGACATATCTTCAAAAGTATCTCATGCCCTTGGCAATAATGAGAAATTCAGAGAATAAATTATGGGGTTATTTATAAAGTTCTGGTATTTCAGATTTCAATGAGACAATCAACATTATTTCAGGTTTCATAGCTTCTTTGTAGTTGTGCGTTCTGCATTTAAACCTCAATGTACAGAAACTTTCAAGTAGTCAGGCAACAGCAGAACTTCATTGGAGAATGGACAATGGTAGAATGATATAGAAAATGAGCGCTGAAGACCTAGCATTGTTTATGTCCGACAAATAGAAAAATAAGCTGTTTCCATTCACTTTGCTCTCAGTGTGTTTCCACAGAGATAGGAGGAAGACCCATTTGGAGACACTTTACAAGTCAATGACCCCCATAACTGTTTCTGTTACAGGGCATGGAGAGTGTGAAGCAGGCCGCTGCCGGTGCTTCAGTGGCTGGGAAGGGGACCGGTGCCAATGCCCATCAGCATCAGCCCAGCACTGTGTCAACCCAAGGGGTCAAGTGTGTAGTGGGAGAGGGACATGTGTGTGTGGCCGGTGTGAGTGCACCGACCCCAGGAGCATAGGACGCTTTTGTGAGCATTGCCCCAAGTGCCACCCAACCTGCAGTGAGAACTGGTATGTATTCCCTGTTTCCAGACCAACAGAAGTCGAACTCTTTATGTTATGTTTCTCTTCTGTATTTTTCCCTGCCCTCCTTCATCATAGGAGGTCAGGATCTTTTCTAGAAAAAATTTTATTATGCTTAAAAACAACAGGATGGGGAAAATGCAAAAATTAGAAGACAAAGATTCTATTCTTTGATGACTAGAAACCTGAAAAAGCATCAGACCTTATCTAGGATATCCTGCATTCGTTTTTGATAATTAAAAATAATAATGTTCATAAGGTTTGCAAAAGAATTTTTGCTAGCTTTATTAAGACCTAGTTCGGGTTTGGAGAGATAGCACAGCGGCGTTTGCCTTGCAAGCAGCCGATCCAGGAACCAAAAGTGGTTGGTTCGAATCCTGGTGTCCTATATGGTCCCCCGTGCCTGCCAGGAGCTATTTCTGAGCAGACAGCCAGGAGTAACCCCTGAGCACCGCCGGGTGTGGCCCAAAAACCAAAAACCAAAAAAAAAAAAAAAAAAGGTCTAGTTCACACAGAACATTGTATTCTCATAATGTGATGATTTGATTTGTTTTCTGCTTTCCAGATTCCCATTATCTCCTTGTTTAATCGAGATCCCATTATTAAAGTTCTCTGTAGTTAAAACTTCTTGTTATTGAAATTGAGGCTACTCATAACAAAACAGGGCCAGTCAGATGGTACAAAATCAAGAAACAAATAATAACAGTAGTAGTTATAACAATATTTCCTATAATCCTGTGAAAAAGAGATTAGGAGATTGGAGGTATTGGAGCATACCCAATGTGCCCAGGTCTTCTCCTGACTCTGTACTCAGGGATCACTCCTTGCAGTGCTCAAGGGATCATATGCAGAGCTGAAAATTAAACTGGAGTTAGCTGCATTCAAGACAAGTTTGTAACACCTATACTATCTTTTCGGACCCACAAATTAGAATACTTATATTAAATTAAAATTTCAAAATTGTACTGAATTTGTAATCAGGATAAAGTTACTAGCTATTACTGTACTTTATTTTTAGTATTTAAAATATAAAGAATATGGGCAAAGAAGCGTATATTCCACTCAGTCTATTCATATGTAAATTTTTCTAGTTATAATATTCACCTTCTAAAATGCCCTATATGAGGGTTTTTGGGGAAAGATGGCAAGGAAATCTTCAGTTCTTCAACACAGAAAATTCATTATCACAGCAGCTTATGCCACTGGGCACCGACGCCCATGTACGAGGCTAGACCATACTGCAAGCTCTTCTTCCGGCACCTCTGACTCCCCTCCACCTCAATCTCGCCAAGCTCCCCAATAAACGACGCTGTAAACCCCCCCCCCAAAAAAAAAAAAACAAAAAATGAACATTTATTATCTTCATTTCATACATTATCAAAACATTTTAAGTCATGAAACTTAACCTACCAGACTATGAGTTCTGATAAGATTATAAATAGGTATCAGAGAATTCTTTTCCACATCAATATTTTATTTTGCTCATTTGTTCAAAAGACATTATAAATCTTCTTTTTTTGTTTTTGTTTTTTTGGTTTTTGGGCCACACCTGTTTGACGCTCAGGGGTTACTCCTGGCTATGCGCTCAGAAATCGCCCCTAGCTTGAGGGGACCATATGGGACACCGGGGGATCGAACCGTGGTCCGTCCTACGCTAGCGCTTGCAAGGTAGACACCTTACCTCTAGCGCCACCTTCCTGGCCCCATTATAAATCTTTTTTAAAAAAAAATAATCTTTTCACTCTGCTTCCCTTTACAGGAATTGCATGCAATGCCTTCACCCTCACAATCTGTCTCAGGCTCTCCTTGATCAGTGTAAAATGTCATGTGCTCTTGTGGAACAGCATTATGTGGGCCAAACATCAGGTAAACAAAAGTTTAACAATCAAGGCACTAAGGAGTATTTATGGAGGATTATATTATACCACAAGGGATCATTACTTAACATCCTAAAGGACAAACTAACTGCTTCAATACTTTCACTTTCTCAGACATAGCACTCTATGAAACCAGCTCAATATGTTAACCACAGCCTGAATGAATTGTTAGGTCTCCAGTCTTAAATACTCTGCTAAATTGCCATGAAGTGTACCTCATGAAAGTCTTGATTTCTGGAGTCCGCACAGTGTAAAGAACAGCTTCCTTTTGGGGGATTTTATTTCCTCCTTAGTGATGAGTTGGATTATAATCATCCTTTGTAACTCAAGCTTACTTCTAATTATGACAAATAATCGCTTTCACGTTTCAATCATAGCCATAAAATTCTTAGCATTGATGACATGCTTTTGCAAAATAAACAATTTTATAAGAGCTGTTCCTTTCTGGTAATTTCTATTCTGAAATGTCTGTAAGCAGGAATTAATGACTATAATGATGGTACAATGAAAATTACTTGAGACCTTTAGGCTTAGAGGGTGGCTTAGGATGGTTCTTTCAGACTATTAGTAAAGAAATATTTGCCTTCGTACAAAAGTCCACAATCCTCAATTTTTACATCTGTGAAAAGGAGATGATATCCATATCCAAAATTTATTTAGGATTAAATGAACAAGGGAACATGAAAGTAATTTGTAATTCATGACTGTAAAAATAGTTCAGTGGCCATGGCATTGTAATCAATCCAAAATATCTTACCCATGGCTGACCCAAGTTCAATACCTGGCACCCATCTGTCTCCCATGCCCTGCCAAAAGTAATCCCTGAGCATAGAGCCAGGAGCAAGTCCTGAGCACTTCTGAGTGGCACAAAAACAAAAAGTATGTACATAGAGATATCACATATAAGGAGAAACTCGATGCCATCTGCTCAAAGATCATTGACAGTTAAAACTTTCTTGGAACCTCAAAAGTCAGCATCCATCTTACTCAAGCATAAGAGCTGAACAATATGAATTTGAAATTATTTCATTGAAAACATTCCTCTCCCTACTCTTCCTTCTCATCTTTCCTCTAACCTATGAATAATTGTAGCTCTTAAGAAAGATTGCACAGAAAAAAAACTTTTTCCAAAAGTTTGTTTCCTTTTCTCCTTGCATCCATGCTGGTCTTAGTCCATAAAGAATTTGGCTCTGAATAAGAAAAATGTGCTGCCAGCTGGGGGCTGCTACAATCAATCCAGAAAGCCAACGGCCTTTTCTAATAAATAAAGCCTTATTGTCAGCATGTCATTTGTTATGTTAAGTAAACAAACCTTCTCTGACCTAAGTGTGATTACAAAAAATATGCCCTTAAAATTTCTTTAGAAAAGCCCTTGCTTGACCTTAACTAAGAAAGGATTCATGGCTGGAGCCAAGTGTTTGGCTCTGTAGAATGACATTTAAAAGGGCAAACATATTTGAGTCTTGGAAACATGCTCTATACTAGCCCATGAATTGTATCGGTGGCTAGGGGGCTCCCCTCTCCTTCACATCTACTGTGCCAGGAAAAGGCATGCCATGGCTACCTTTATTATCTAACTTCTCAATGACCCTTGAAGGATATTCCTTTGGTCTTTCTGGCCAAATTATTCCTAGGAGACACTTCAGAAAATGGGATCCAGTTTTAGGCCTTCTTTGAGCATTTGCCGATACTTATTGGATAAGAAACCCATGTGAATGCCCAAGCTATTAAAGAATTTGAGGGTTGTTAGGATAGTACAGCAAGCTGGGGTCTTGTCTTGCATGTGGCCAAATTGTTTGATCCCTGGCTCTCGTATGGTCCCCTGAGAACTAACAGGAGTAATTCTTTAGTGCTGAGCCAAGCATAAAGCCTGAGTTTGACATATCCTGTGATTTATATATAGAGAGATATCACAGCTCTGTGCTTGCTGTATGTCCAAGGACCATGCCCCTTCCACCCCTTTCACTTTTTACTCTTTTCCATGACTTATTTCCTCCCCTATTCTTTTCTTTCTCTCTTTATTTATCTTTATTTAAGTACCATCATCAGAAACATGTTTGTAGTTGGGCCTCAGTCATAGAAAGAACATCCCCTTCACCAGTGCAAATTCCCACCATCAATGTCACTTTTCTTCCTCTTCCTCACCCCTTACCTGTTTTTGAGGTGGGCATTCTACTTCCTTCATTCATTCACATTGTTATGATAACTGTCAGTGTAGTTATTTCTCTCTAACTGCACTCACCATGCTTTGTGGTGAGTTTCACATCCTGAGCTGGTCCTTCCAGCACTCATCTCTATTGTCTCTGGGCATTATTACAATAATATCTTATGTATCTTTTTATATTTTCCCCATTTCTTTCAAGATCTCATGTTTCGTGGTGCAGAGTTTCTCAAAGTAGTCTCTGATTACCCTATGGATCTCTGTATGATCTGTATTGATCTCTCTTTTTTCATTTCTAATCCAGTTTATTAAATTTTTCCCTCCCTTTATTTGTTGAGTTTTGCTAGTGGTTCATCAATCTTGTTTATTTTTTCAAAGAACCAACTTTTGCTGTAATTGATCTTTGGGATTGTTTGTGGGGGTTCTACATTAATTTCTGCTCTAAACTTTGTTATTTCCTTCTGCCTACTTTTTTGGAGTTCATTTTGTTGATTTGTTTTTTAATTTTATAAGCTGTGCCATTAAACTATTTATGTAGGCCCCTTCTTCCTGATGTGTGCTTGCAACTTTGATTTTGAGTGTGTATTTGTTCTGACTATTCAGATGTGTTTCTTGTAGGCATCAGAATTTTGGGTTCATCTTTTTGATCCATTTTGCCACTCTGTGTCTCTTAATTGGTGCATTTAGCCCACTTGACCTTGAGAGATAATTATCAAGGGATTTAGAGCCATCTTTGTATAGAAGTTTGGTGTATTTTTAGGCCTGTCTTAACTTAAAGTAGACCCTTCCGTTTATCTTTTAAGGAGCAACTGGAAACACACTTCACCAGCCTCACAGGTACTATTATGTACTTGCTATATGCCATTCATGCTATGCTTCTTCATGTTGAAGAGACATCGGATAACGCAAAATGGATAACCTTGCCATTGTCCAGCTCCAATATTTCTCTCTTTAATTCCCCAGCTCAAAATCTGGCATCCAACTCAGTCAGGTCTTCACATAGCACTTACCCAGCTATGGATTGCACAATTCTGGCATCTGGGTGGGGTCTGGACTTGAACCCAGCAGCTGCAGGTGAAAGAACACCCCTCCCCTATTCTTCTCAGTACTATACTCTATGGCCTAATAGCCTAGAGTAGTCTAGGCTCTTTGATGCCTGGTATTCCCTTGTCCTCTTGATTTATATATCTCAAAGAAATGAGATCATTTATTTAACCTGCTACCCTCCAGTTCCATCGAAGTCGTAGCAGTTATTATTCTTCCTTGCAGCTGCATAGTGTTTTACTGTGTATGAATATATATGTATGTAGTGTATAGATAGATGATAGATAGACAGACAGACAGATAAATGGATAGATATATTATAGATATATTCCCTATTCACTCATTCAGCATTAGACACCTTCATAGGTTGATTTCATAGCCTAGATATTGTTGCTAACTGCTACAGCGAAGAATGGTGTGCATATATCTTTTTGAATGAATTTTTAAAGCTTACTTTCAGTTATTGATCAAAATACACTTTAGAAAAACTATTCTTCCCTGTCAGGGAGAAAATTTATCTTGTTAAGGGATTGTGATATATTCAAATTACTCTACTTAAAAGACTCCAGCTAAAAAAGAGATCATTTCATTGAAAGTATTAATTATGACTCTTTTCCAAGAAATGTACTGTTAGAAATATATAATAATAAACGTGTAGCTTATTGGTAACAATATTGTAATCTACTTACCTCACATAGAAACTGTCAGGGGTATGGAAGAGAACCAGGGGACATTAATGAAGGGAAGCAGATACTGTTGAAGTGACCACTTTTATATTGTTAACTTGAAACTCGAAATCATGAATAACTTTGTAATTTACAATGGCTCAATAAAAATTTTAATGGTAAAAATTAAGAAGTACTTTGGTGGCCAGAGAGATAGCTCAGTGGTAGGGCATTTGCCTTGCATGTGGCCAACCCATGACGAACAGTGGTTTAATTCCTGGCATTCCATATAGTCCAACAAGACTTCCAAGAACAATTTCTGAGTGCAGAGCCAGGAGTAACTCCTGAGCAACCCCGGGTGTGACCCAAAAACCAAAAATAAGAAAACAGACAAAAATTAAGGTGTAACTAAATATAGTTTATTTTTTGAATAGACCATAATAAATAAAAATATAAATGTATAAATATCCCTAGTTTTACTATTTGAAAAGGTGAGTACTATTAACTTGTTAGAATCTTTTGGTTAGCTCATTCAAGTCTTCTAATTGATTTTATTTGTTTGCTTTACTACAGAATGCTTCTCAAGCCCAAGCTACCTGAGAATATTTTTTATCATCTTCATTGTTACATTTCTGATTGGGTTGCTTAAAGTCCTTATCATTAGGCAAGTGATACTGCAGTGGAACAGTAATAAAATTAAGTCATCAGCAGATTACAGAGTATCCACCTCAAAAAAGGTTAGTATCTGTGAAAAATGAATTCCCATCAGTTTGGCCTTATCTATTTCTACTATTTTGGCCTTTATTCATGATATTTTTTTCTCCAAAAAGGACAAGATGATCCTGCAAAGTGTTTGCACAAGAGCAGTGACCTACCGACGAGAGAAACCTGAGGAAATAAAAATGGACATCAGCAAATTAAATGCTCATGAAAGTTTCAGGTGCAACTTCTGAAAAGATTTTTAAAAAAGACTTATGGAAAACTGGATTTTCAATAATTGCTCCTAAAAAGTCATCGATTAAGAAGTCACAGGAAGAAATGAATTCTTCTTCTAGCTCATGTTGGTTGCTGGTTGGAAATCCCAAACTGACAAGCATCCTAATCACAACCTGACTCACATTTGCTGCTGAACTTTTTCCAGAAAAAAATATGTGTCTTACTACTGTTTGAGACTAGTGGCATTGTAGCACTTTACTGTAAGATATAACTTATTTAGATCAGCATAGAATGTAGATCATCTGAAAAGCACTGATTACACTTTACAGGTACCTGCCATTTCTATAGTTCCCGGAGAGACGATAGCTACTGTGGGAGAGATTTGGCATTGTGTCACTACAAGGGTACTGTAAGTCCTGCACCGAATGTTCGGAGACGTGCTAATGTTGCCAAGTCCGAGGATTGGCACAGAATAGATAAGAGTAGCTAGATGAATAAAATGGTTAGTGCTTCACTTCTTCCAATGGTGAAGAAACAAGACTTAGTTTTGAAAAACTCTGCTTTCGAAACTGCATGGTTTCATGCATTTTTTTTCTTTTTACAAGATGGATACTAATTCCAACATTTTCTCCTCTTTGCCTTCATATGTTGTTTTTCTCTCTTACAGGATAAGTTTATATATGTCACACATGACTGGATTAAATAAGTGCTAAGTTACTACTGCCATTAAAATAGCCTAATAATACAATGTCACTTTATTAGAATACTTGTTGTAAAAGCTGAATGTTTAATAAGGGATACTGTAAAGTAACATGAGAATCTGAACAGCTTTGTTGTCTGTAGATGTCTGTTTTGTATATTTTAACCTGGCAACTTGGATGAATGTTTCACCATTTCATTTAATGAACAGATTGAAATTCACAAGCTATTTTGAAACACTTCCTCATCAAAGTGCCACACTTTGGAATGAGTTTTCTAAGATATTTATTCCAAGTAAATATCATAATTTTCTAATTATAAGCTCTATTATTTTTGTCTTTCAACGAAGCTTGACATTCTTTCCTAAAATCAACAGCAACTCCCTTACAAGAATTGATAAAAATAAAAAAATTAGAAAATATCCAACATCTTAGAAATAAGCTAATTCATGTTTTTAATTAGTCAGGAAACTGAGACTAAAACATTTTAAATGCCCTCTCAAAACCCTCCAAGTGATTACATGGCAGCATATAAAAAGAACATGTATTTTTTTATTGCCAGCCTAAAATTGACTATACATATACTACCTCCTGAATATTTATAACAGTCCATTGGCATTTTAAAACATAACTAATTAAAATCTCAAGGTTTGGGGTATGAGAAAATTTCAATACAAAGCAAAAAATAATAATAAAATTGAATTGGCCACAATTGGCTTATAGTCAATCCTGCTAATCAGCTTTAAGAGACTATAAAGACCTAAGAGTGGGGAATCCATACACACCATTTTTTCCCTGTGTTCAGAGCAGCACCAAGAGTTAGTGTGTTGAACTTGAGAGTTTGATATAGGGGCCATGACCTTTCTTTTTCACATGTAGCCAGGCTTCTTTGGTCTTATTTTATTGGCTTAAAATCCAATAGCCCTGTAATAGTGTAGAACCTTACCTGTGGCAAGGAAAGAATTTCTTTAGAAAGTGTAATTATCTCCTCAGATGTGCTGTCTTTCCACATTCCAGTTAATCAAAGAACTGTCTATTTGCATTTCAATGAATATTCAAACCCACTCTATAGTCTCAACCTTAAAAGGACTTAAAAATGTATATGAGTATTGTTCTGGAGTCAGTAAACATAGAAGTACCATCAGCTACTTCCTACAGTGAAGCAATTATGATGCTAAATTGGACTTCATTCCTTCTTCTCAAATGAGATTAAGGACATTAACGCATTTTAGTATTGACTCATTCCAGTAAAATAACTTAGATGAGTGGTTTTTGATCTCTGATCTGTAGACCACAGATTATTTTCAGACAGCTTTCAAAAAGTTGATTTTTAACCAGTAGTGTATTTTTAACCAGTAGTCCATAGACCAGGGCCTGTTTTTTAGTGGAAAAAAATGAAATCCACTGCATCAATAAAATATTCTGCAGCCTGCCTGGCATACAGTACATCCATTGGAAAAAGAAAAGAAATGGAAACCTAACATCAGCCCAGAAAGAAAATTGAAAAATAATCATTCGTTAAAGTGCTGGCATTAAAAAAGAAATGAACATCATGATGGCCATAAACTAATTTCCATGTGGAGTATATTACCAAAAAGAGCCTAATAAAATGAAACTCTTAAAATATACACTCATTAATTTACACTAAAATTGTGATGGACCAAGGCTGTTACTGTTATTACAGGAAGAAAGCAACTTCCTTTTACACCATTCAATGCTAGACAAGGATTGTATTTATGTGTGTGATGTCTTGTGCTTCCTTCTGTAGAATTTATTTTACTTAAAGTTCTATTCTTAATGGTTTTTAGAGTTTATATTTTACTTGAATAATTGATGTTTTCTGTATCATGCCTGTGAGAAAAAATATTTCACTAGTTACAGTCTATTAAATGTAAGAGGAAACAGGGTACTTCAGTAAAATAATTTCTGTAGATAAGAGAATTTTTTTCCAACCAATATGACCATAGGAGCCTTTTGAAGTTCATGGTATTAAACACAAGTAATGAAATTTTATATGGTTAATCAAATACTTTTGGTACAACAGCATTTCTGTGCCCTAAAGTATGTAATGATTAGAGAACTGTGCCATATCTCTGTATCTATATACTAGAATATATCTGTATGCTTTTATGTCTCTAGGGACATCTTTATACTAAACTGTGCATGGATTTAAAACATCTAATATCTTTTTTTTTTTTTTGGTTTTGGGGTCACAACTGGCAGAGAACAGGAGTTACTCCTGGCTCTACGCTCAGAAAGCACTCCTGGCAGGCTTGGGGGACCAAATGGAATGCAGGGGATTGAACATAGGTCCATTCCAAGTCAGCCACATGCAAGGCAAATGCCCTACCTCTGTGCTATCGCTCCGGCCCCACATCTGATATCTTTTTAAAATTTTATTAGGTATATATATATATATATTAAGTCATAGACAATTTTCTGCAAAAATATCAAAAAATCATAAAAGTCTCATGTCCTAAATGTTTAATTGTAGTTTATAAAGATAATTTTAAAATTTTAGTTTATGCACAACAGATTTCTCTGGAGTCAAAATTTTCAAAACTCAAAATTAGCAGATGCATCAGATGTACTACTTCACTAAAGAATAAATTTTATTATATATATACTTTTTATTAAATCATGACAGTAGCTATCCATCACACAAATATTATTGAACATTACACAAACTTTTCTCTATAGAATTTTATCCCTCCCAGTACCTAGCTTTCCTTCCTAACATTCTCCAGATTTCATAACAGATTGCCCCAAGGTTTCAAGCTCACTAAGACTAAATGAGAAAGATAACCAAATATAATATATAGTACTTCATTTCCAAACAGCCTTTATTCATTTTAAAATTGATTCGAGTCTATGCTTCTAGCCTATATTCACTAAAATCTAAAAATTTGAAATGTTACATTTTTTGGACTTCTTTCAGTTTTAAGGAATCTGTGATCTATAAAATATCACAAATGTGTCAAGTAAAATATAGCTAATAAGTTAAATCATCTGCACATTACATTTTGTTTTATTTATTTTAGCATTTAATATATTGTTATCTTATTCACATTGACCAGTAGAGCTCTGTTTCTGGCAATCCCAATTCAAACATATTTTCAAATACTTTTAGATCTAGTATTCTTTAAGGTCATTTTCCCTTTCCTTTACAATTCTTCTAATGGAACTTAATTTGTGTAACTGATTAATATATTGACATTTTGTCAATTGCAAGACACTTTTTCAGATTTACATTTCTGAAATTATGATGTATCTTACAATCATTAGCATATTTGATGAAGTTTTTAAATTGGGCCTGAATAAATATTATACTAATTCATCTTTAAATATTCATGAATATAAGGAAATCTTTCCTTACAATTTTTACAGAAACTCACTTATAATAACATGTGAAGTCTATTTTCAATACAATTGAATTATGTACCTCTGAATAAACTAAACATGGAACCTAATATCTAATTATGAGCTCAGATTTTGAGTATTAAAATTTAGAAGTGCTCCCTATAAACTGCTGCCTATAATATAGGCTGGTGCTATGTATCAGCAATTTTTTTAAAGGAATAGTGAGTGTATTTCTCTGTCTTGTTAAAAATTGTTTTTCCTCTTCCTTTCTAAAAGATCCTTTCCTATATTCATCTCACTTTGTGATAATATTAACTGGAAAATGTTACATAAAAACCAATATAATTAGATTTTCTAGCATTTTATGTCTCTTATTTATAAGATAAATAAATATATATTTACATATATGTTTATATATCTTGTCAATTAAAAGAGAAAAATAATGTATAACATATTAGTGATTTGGGAAGGTGGGGGGATTTAGAGTTCCAGTATAATTTTTGCCCTTCATTCTCATTTGTATTATTCTTTCTTTTTTCATTTCTTCATTTGCTTTGATAATTTAATCTTCAAGCACATGTAATTACTACCAGACAAGTGCAGGCTTAAATTATTTGAATCAGGGGCCAGTGAGGTGGCGCTAGAGGTAAGGTGTCTGCCTTGCAAGCGCTAGCCAAGGAATGGACCGCGGTTCGATCCCCCGGCGTCCCATATGGTCCCCTAAGCCAGGGGCAATTTCTGAGCGCTTAGCCAGGAGTAACCCCTGAGCATCAAACGGGTGTGGCCTCAAAAACAAAAACAAAAACAAATTATTTGAATCATATAAAACAAATGTTCAACTATCTTGGCAGCTTTTCATGATTTCTAATTAGAGTAACAACACTACTCTTTCAACTACCTGAGAAATTTTTTGCATAAAGTATATTGTAAGTTAACTCTATTAATAAGATTTCAATCTCCAGTTGTGACCAACTATTTTAGTTAAAATTATATAACCCAACAATATTTCAAATGCAGTCATTAAGGATTAGATAAGTAGGATTTGTGTACTCAACCTCTAACTAATTTATAGTCCTACAACTAAAGAAATTCTGATGAAGAATTCCAGACAGTAAGAAATATAGCACCATGTTATTTTAATACAAAATACTTTCATTTCAAATCATGCAGAAACATTTAGTATAATGAGAATTCATTTTGAGTATAGTTCTCATAACTTTAAAATTACATTTACCAACTACTTCATTAAATTTGTAAACCCTTGAAAAAATTAAAATGTTTTTAGATGATCAATAATTTGATTTTACTTTTTCTTTAATATAACCTTTGTGAAAATAACTTAAAAATGTATTTTTAGAGAAAATATTTGAATATAAAATACCTCTAGAAAAGAAATAAATTCTCATTAAACAAATTTCTTATTATGTATGGCTCTGAATTCAACTAAAAGTAAAATCACCTTAAATGAGAAATAAGATTGGGGATTATGATCATTTCACATAATGTACTATGAACCTGTTCATGTAATTCTGATAGACTACTAACTTATGTTATATGTATTTATTACAGAGCTGACACTGTAGTTTGTCGTGAGATGTTTATTTTTCTAACAGAGCTTATAACTGTTATGACAAGGCATTTATTTAATGCATCATTCTGTTTAAAAGTAGGTGTTAATATGAAATTTTACATTTTAAAATAAAAGTATAAAGACCTGAGAATGTACAGAGGTTTCTTTTTTTTTTTTAACTGATTGATGTCCAAACGTCTGGCAACTGGGCAGTCATAGAAGAATATGCAATTATCTTTCTGTTGTCACTGTTAGAGGTTATTGCATAATTTTAAAGAACCACTACTTCTAAAAATGTTAAGATATGATATGGGTTATCCTAAGTGCTTTATTTATTTTGATAACTGCTTAACAGGGGGAGCATTAAAAACGATGTAATTAAAAATAACTAATAAATTGAAAAGATAAATCCCATTATTTTTCCTATTTTCAGGGGGTGTAAAAAATGAGTAGTAGGGAGTTTGGTTCATATAAAGTGGTGTTTACAGGCTGTTCCTTGAACTGTGCTTAACAATGAACTCTGTGCTCAGAGGATTATATTTGGTGCTGGAATTCAATCAAGGTCAGCCTCAAGCAAGACATGTACCTTATCCCCTGATCTCTGATCGAGTAGTCATGGTTTTTCTAATTGACAAACATCTGCCTTCATGTTGAGACAAGTATAACATTAAGAAATTTCACTGTACATTCTTGAGAACTATATCTAATTAACTAAAATTTATAAAATACCCTTGAATTTTCTCCTTTTACCTATAAGGAAGAGTAAACCAGATAACAGTGTGCATTACAGTTAATTAAGAATTTAAACAGATTACCTTTTCTTATTCAGTAGTACCGGGGCCTGATATGAGCCTTACACAGTAATTTTATGGATCCTCCAGTGCTATTGTGCGAGTGGGAGACAGGTTTTACAAGGGATTAAACATGGGTCCTTGAGCATGACAGCATGAGTTCCTGACTGCTAAGCAAACTAAAAATCTCCTTAATAGTTTTAAGGCTTAGAAGAGCCTTACAACCCAATGATTCCATTCTTGATATCTAACCCACAAAAAGAATAATTTAAAAAGATAAATATTCATGTGTATTACAGTAATGCCTAGTATATAGTCAGGTTTAAAAAAAACACACACAAGCAACAACCAAATATCTATGAGACACAAATGGATAAATAATTTACCATATATACTCAAGTATAAGCTGATTCACGTATTGGCCAAGCCCCCTAATTCTACCCTAAAAACTAGAAAAGCTTAATGACTTGAGTAAAAGCCGAGGTGGAAAATGCAGCAGCTACTGGTAAATTTTAAAAATAAAAATATATACCCAAAACAATTACAATAATTGAGGAATCAGTAGGTTAAATGTCTTTCAATGTTTATTGCTAAAGAAAAACTGTAAACTAGCAATAATAAAGTGCAGAAAACTAGCTTAACGGGTAATCAAGCTAAATCACAAAGGTTAAAATCCTTCAAAACTGGATTCTTCCTCATCATCATCTTTCTGTCCAAACAGAGGTTCAGCTGTATCGGATGTAAGAGTCCCAGCATAGATCTTGTCATCATCACTGAGTTCACAGATATCATAATCACTGCTGTCAATCTCATACAAAGCGCAGAGTATTGTGGGTTAAATAATTCAGTGGCATCCGGTTCAGTTCAGCCGCCCACCTCTACAGCCTCGACTTGTGACTGCACCTTCCAGCAGACAGCAGAAGAAGACTGGAGACTAGATGTATTTGTTTCAGTGCATTTGTACTGAATTAAATAACCTGTGCGACCCGAGTATAAGCCAAGTTTGGGTTTTTCAGCACAAATTTTGTGCCTGAAAACTTGGCTTATACTCGAGTATATACAGTAATGATTGAAATATATTCAATTTATAGACACAATGGGATGGACACTACATGATTATAAGAAAAGAGGAAATCATGTAGTTCACTGCAACATGGATGGAAATAGAAAATATCATGATAAATCATATAAGTCAAAAGAAATATAAATACCAGATGACTTCATCTATGTAATATAGAAAGACAAGTTAATGAGTAGTTTTGAACAAAATACTCTGAGCCTTAGATTATAAAACTCACTACAAAACAATTGGGGGATGATAAGGGGAATGAAAATCACACTAGAGTTGACACAGGGACAGTGATATAGGGTCCTGGATACTTTGGTGGTGGTGTAGACGCATTGTAAAATACTTGTCAATAAAATATTAATACTCAAAAAAAAAGAAATTTTGTACGTCTATGTTATAAATTTGAACACCACTTTAACCATGCCACTTAAACCAATGGTCTTCAATCACAGTCCAAGGAACAGTGCTAGTCAACAGGTATAGAATGATGGAAAATCACTGGTGCACTGCCTTGGTTTGAATTGCTGATCTATGGACCAATAGGCAGAAATGGTATAAAACATCTATAAAATAGTTAGAACATTTCCCTAAATGATAAGGTAAAAAAAATACTAAATGTTCACAGATTCACTCTGGATCTTGCTTTCACCGTAAGCATGGTTGCAATATTCATCTGCCACAAAAATATGTGAAGGACTAGAACTGGCTGGGAACACAGGACCAAAAATTACTAGAGAGGGCCAGAGCAATAGCGCACTGGTAGAATCATTACCTTGTACTCAGCCAACTCAAATTTGATCTCCAACATCCCATATGTTTCCCCAGAGACTGCCAGGAGCAATTTCTAAAACCAGGAGTAACCCCTGAGCATTGCAACTAGGTGTGGCCCAAAAGCAAAAAAAAAAAAAAAAGTGAATATTATATCAAGAAAATTATACATCATTACCAAAAGTTTCATCCCAGGGATTCAAGGATGGTTCAATATATGCAAATCAATCAAATCATACAACACATCAGTAAAAAGGATTAAAAAAAAAAAACAAGATCATATCAATTGATGCAGAAAAAGCTTTTGACAAAATCCAATACCCAATCATGATGAAAATCCTCAGCAAAATAGGTGTAAATGGAACCTTCCTCAAGATAGTCACAGCGAGGGCTGGAGAGATAGCATGGAGATAGGGCGTTTGCCTGGCATACAGAATGATGGTCTGAATCCCGGCATCCCATATGGTCCCCCAAATCTGCCAGGAGCGATTTCTGAGCATAGAGTCATGAGTAACCCCTGAGCACTGCTGGTGTAATCACCCCCTCCAAAAATAAAAGATAGTCACAGCTAACTATAAAAATCCCACAGCCAACAACATTCTTAATGGCAAAAAACTGAAAACATTTCTATTAGGTCTGGCATGAGTCAAGAATATACACTATCTCCACTCCACTCTTATTCAAAATAGTTTTAGAAGTCCTAGCAATAGCAATCAGACAAAAGAAGAAAATCAAAGGAATCCAAATTAAAAAAAAAGGAAGTCAAAGTATCTCTATTTTAAATGAGATGATAACATACATCAAAGATCCTAAAGAGTCCACAATAAAGCTCCTCAAAACAATAAACAAATACAGTAAAATGGTCCGCTAAATCAATACACATAACGACTCAGAGGAGAAAGAGATGATAGAGTCTATCCCTTTTAAAATTGGGTTTAAAACTATCAAGTACCTAGGAATCAACCTAACAAGAGAAGCGAGAGAACTATATCAAGAAAAATTCAAAACTCTTCAGAAAAAAAAAGTAGACCTAAGGAAATGGAAGAACATTTCATGCTCATGGATTGGAAGAATTAATATCATCAAAATGACCATTTAACCTAAACTACTATATAGACACAATGCAATCCTATTCAAATTCAGACAAACTTCTTCAAGGACTTAGAACAATCAATTATAAAGTTCACATGGAACCATAAAAGACCTAAGAGAGCCAAATCTATACTGAAAAACAAGAAACTGGAGGCATCTCATTACCTCATTTGAACTACAGCCATTAGTGATCAAAACACCATGGTATTGGAACAAAGACAGATTTTCAGACCAATAGGTCAGAATAGAATATCCAGTGACACCCCCCTCCCAAGCATATGGTCAACTAAACTTTGACAATGGAGCCAAGAATATGAAATGGAACAATGACAGTCACTTCAGGCCGGGGCAAAGAGTGGTGAATGCACTCTGCGTCCATTGGTAAAGGGAAGTTAATACTGGTGATGGGAAGGGCCCTGACTCATTGCATACCTAAAATTCAAATATGAAGGACTCTGTATATAACTACTGTTTCATAAAATAAAATTTTAAAAATATGTTTAAAGAAAAAAAAGCAAAGATGATATCATGTAATTTGCTGCTACATGGATAGTGTTGATGGGGTTAGCATGCTGAGTGAAGTCAGCCAGATGGAAGGAGACATATAGAATTATTTCTCTCATGTCTGGAGCATAAAAACCTATATTATGGTTATAACAAATGGCCTAAAACAACAAAGTTTAAGATCCGGTGTATAGACCAAAGCTTACTTGGGCAATGAAATAGGAGAATTAGGGTGGAGATAGCAAAACAGGGATTAAGGGAAAACTTGGAGTGGGAACATTTACACAGTATGAAAGAAATGTTTATGAGAATACCTACTAGTAGAAGTATTGTATAACTGTAAATCATGGAGGTTAAAGTAAACATAGATACATAAACAGAAGAAACAAAAAAGTAAATATTCCATGTGAACCATTAAAACACTGGATTGTTTTTTAAAAGAAAAGGCAATATATATTTATATACATGTGTTTTGGATAGATCAAACAAGTTCTTAGGCTTTATAATGTTTTTATTTTTGAAAAATCATTCAATTAATATTGATCTCAAATTCTGATCTTGTTAAGACTATCCTTTGGTTTCATGATTTTCTTTCTCTGTAGGAAAGGATTTAGCCCCATTGATTTTTTTTTTAGCAAAGAAGAATGATAAAACTTAACTTTCTAGACCTCCTGGAGCCAAAGCAATAGTACAGCTTGAAAGGGAGAAAGGGAGATACATAGAATAATCTAACTAATTTGGGATATAAGCCTTGGGATATAAGCAAAATAATAGATAGTATGGTAATAATACCCATAGACAATAGAGATGAAGGTCAGGAGAACCAGTCCATGGTAGGAAATTTGCCACAAAGGGATTGAATAGAGTTAGGGTAGTGAATGGTTGAAAGTGATCACTCTGAAAAAAAACTGGGTGCTGAAAGTAGATAAAGCAATATTCATGGTACCCCTTAATTAAATACTGTAAACACAGTTTAAAAAATCAGAGAGAGGGGCTGGAGAGATAGCACAGCTTAAGGCGTTTGCCAAACGCAAAAGGACGGTGGTTTAAATCCCGCCATCTCATATGGTCCCCCGAGCTTGCCAGGAAGCAATTTCTGAGCATAGAGCCAGGAGTGATCCCTGAGCACTGCCGGGTGTAACTCAAAAATATGAGAGAGAGAGAGAGAGAGAGAGAGAGAGAGAGAGAGAGAGAGAGAGAGAGAGAGAGAGAGAGAGAGAGAGAGAGAGAGAGAGAGAGAGAGAGAGAGAGGCAGAGAGAGAGCAAGCAGAGAGAGAGCAAGCAGGGGAGGGTGGGTGGGAAGGACATTGGTGATGGGAAATGTGCACTGTACTACAAACCAATGTGTCTAAAATGAATTTAAAAAAAAGGGGAGGGAGAAGTAGAGAGAGCCAAGAAAATGTATGCCTAAGAGACAGGAAAGGGAGAGGGCATGGGGAGGGTGAGAGGGAAAAATGAAGGCATGGGTGATGGGAAAATATTCACTTCTCAAAGTTGTTGTACACTGTATTTTACATGAACACAACCATGAACTGCTTTATCTGTGGGGGATAAAAATCTGTATTAAGAACAACCTTGTCACCATTAAAAATAATTTTAAAAAAAGGAAAGAAAATCTATCAGTTAAAAATAAAGCAAGTTTTGAAAAAAAAAGAGAGAGAAGTGATTTCTAAACAAAAGCCATGAGTAGCCACTGAGCCCTACTGTAAATGTTACCCCCTTGTCCTATTCCATCCTATGCCAACCCAGAATATTTGGCTACTCAATGTAATCACAAGGCTAAATCCTGATGTGTGACAAGTTAAAAGATCAATTCTGGGTCTCACCTGTTTCCTTCTCTGGTTTATACAACTGGGACTATATTAAATTCCTCTACAATTCAAATTTCATGTTTAGCTCTTATATCTGGTATGTAAAGGATCTTATTAAACCACTTATATTTGGTGCTATAGTGTAAATTCTTAACAAATGATATATTCTTTTTTTACATAACTGTCTCACTGAATTCTCAAGCAGCACATTTGATTATATTCAGTTTTTTAAAGAAAGGAAAAGGATCATGCATTATAATGCAGCCAGTAAGTCATTGTGAAAAGATATATATTCAGATCTATTTTTCCTTCCATAAATTTTATTTATGAGCACACCCAGGTTGTGTAGGGTTCACTCCTGGCTCTGTTCTCAGATATCACTTCTGACACTTCTCAGGGACCATAGTGGGTACTGAGAATGGAACACCATTGGGCCACATGAGAAGCAGGAGTCCTACCAGTTGCATTATCTCTCCAGCCTCATGGTTATTCTTATTATGTGAAGATATTTTTACTATTTTAGCAAAGAGAGGTTAATCTTTATCTGCATGCCCTATGAAATTTGTGAGAGAAAGTTGAATAATACTACAAGAACACAAAAACTGCATGGGTAAATGAACCAGTCTTCAAAATGAAAAACAAAATGGTGAGTACAGTCAGACACCAGGTTTCAGTTGGAAATTGTAAAGGTTCATAGAGTTAGGATTTATCCTAGGCCTTTGAGGAAAGATGTTGGTCTTCAATACATATCAAAAGGTGAGGTCAGGCAGAGAGAAAAAAAAGTAGTTAAAAAAGAAAAAGCGTGCTGAACATAAAAATATTGAAAGCTTACCTATAGAAGACTGACAGTGATAACAATGACTTGCAGAACTTATCCTGGGACTAATAAATAAAGCCCTAGTCTAGGCCTTGACCTACGATCCATACAGCAACCAAGATTTCTAACTCCAGAGGTCTGATTGAGACAACTGCAACTGAACAGGTCTTCTAGAAACATAATGCAAGATTCTATCCTAGGCTTCATCCTAGGATCAGTGCAAAAGCCAAGACCACCAACTACAGAAGACTGATTAAAACAACAGTGATGAAACAGAACTTCTATAACCTTAAAGAAAGACTTCATCATAGACTCCATTCTTTGACCTATGCAGATATTAAAATCTCTAGATACAGAGGTCTGATTTTTTCATTCATGATGAAACAGAATTGTACCATACACCACAAAAGGACCTAGGGGAGAGTAAATGAGCATGTGAGGAGTCAGTAGTTATTCCCATGACAGTATACTTCAAGGGCAGAGAAACCCTGTATCTACTAGGCCAAGAGAATTCCCTTTCTAATTTCCCCAATATTTACTGTGCTTATGCAAAAAAAAAAAAGCACAAAATAATTTTTTGGAGGGGTTAGTTATTGTTATTGCTGTTTTCATATTTTACTCTTTGTTTTGTTTTTATTTGAGGATCATGGTTAGAGTGTGATGTTTGTCTTTATTGCTGTGGTGCATTTTTCAATTTTTTTGTTTGATTTTTCTTTTTGTATTGTTGATAAGTTTCCTTTTTGTTTTGTTTTGTTTGTTTTTGGTTCACACCCAGCAGTGCTCAAAGGTTGCTCCTGACTCTATGCTTAGAGATCGCTCCTGGCAGTCTCAGGGGACCATGTGAGATGCCAGAATTTGAACCATTGTCCTTCTGCATGCAAGGCAAACACCTTACTTCCATGCTATCTCTCTGGCCCCTGTTGATGTTTCTTTTCTTTTTTACTTTTCTTCTCTCAAATTAATATCGATAGCCTCTAGAAGTACTCCACCCATTCTTTGTTTGTTTGATTCTTACCCCCATTTTTCTTTTTTTTTTTCCCCTCAAACAGAACCTCTTACCATGAACCAACTTGTTCCGCCTTTCCATTTGAGGGGGAAACAATGGAGGGCACCAAGACCAAATAGTTGTATGGTCACTAAGTAGTAATAAAAATGATTGGACTTAAATACCAAACCCAATCCAATGACAACAGAATAGATACCCAATCTACAACAAGCTAGACACAGAGGGGACCACTTATACTAGCAGCCCCGGGAGTAAGGGAGAGGAATATGGGATGCATGCTGGGAACAGGGGTGGAGGGAGGACAACTTTGGTAGTGGGAATTCCCCAGATTCAATATCAATATGTATCTAAAATATTACTGTGAAATATATATAATCCACTTTGGTCAAAATAAAAATCATTATTAAAAATATTTTGAAAGCTTCAGTTACAACATAGGATAATGAAAGACAATATATCCCTATGTTCTAGGTTACATGGTACTTTATTTCTAAGCAAAGATGCTACAATAGAATTACTAGGATAAAAATTAAGTTGCTGTCGAAAACATGGTATCAAAAAGGGAATATTGTCAGAATTAAGAATTTGGTATGGGGGCCGGCGAGGTGACGCTAGAGGTAAAGTGTCTAGGCGCTAGCCAAGGAAGGACCGCGGTTCAATCCCCTGGCATCCCATATGGTCCCCCCAACCCAGGGGCAATTTCTGAGCACTTATCCCTGAGCATCAAATGGGTGTGGCCCAAAAAAACAAAAAAAATTTGGTATGCACTCACAAAAATAAATATAATTGTAATTGAACTGTTTTATATTCTCTAACATTAAATGCGATTTTCTTTAATACTATTAAATATTTAAGGATATTAAATAACATTTGTTGTCATATATATGTAAAATTTTGAAGTATTTTAAAAAGTAAAGAATACACATGTAGAAGAAAATTCAACTTCTAAGTAGCAGTCCTCACATATATGTGTTTTATGTACTTTGTTAACTTTTCTGTGAGGAATGCATATTCGTTATAAAACATGAAAAATAAGCAGACCTCAAAATAAATTTCATTCTAATCCAACCAGAATTAACTCTTGAAAAATTTTAAATATATATATGTTCATAAATAAGAAAATGCTATAAACAGTCTGTATCAAATGTGTTAAGGCCTAGACTTACAGTTATATAAAGTGATTTATATTAGCCCATCCTTTAATATGCCACAATTATAATTCTTATTTTCATTAAGAAAAACAATGAGCAGGCTATACATAATATAAAACATTAGACAATGACTAGTCAACAATAAGAGAATGTAAATTAAATTATTTTGGAGTAAGAATAGAATAAATTTGTATATTTATAGTGGTAAAGATTAAGAAGCCAATTTGAAGAAAATGGTTTATGTTCCTAAGATTTGGATAAATTTATGACACAATTTGGAGGCATTTTATATAGTGACATAAATGAGTCTGTAGAATGAAAAAGATAATAGGCTATTACTGCAACAGAGATCTGAAAGAACTTAAGGTCTGGCAAGATAAAGATGATAAGAGAATAAACTAATGGAGAATTCATATCACAATTCTAAAAGTAAATAGACTTGATTTATATTGTTTAAAACTCACTAACTGGCCTCACAAACACATTTTATCCTGCCAAGACATAACTTTTAAGCTAAATTCTAAGTTCATTCAAATACTTAACCAAGCAAAATTAAAGTTATGAATTTTTTAACCATGTCAATGATTATACCTTCAAATATTATTAAGATAAACCTAATATAAATAAATCACATCTCCTTCTAATCTAGCTACTTAGAAGCTAATAGTGTGATTTATATTTCAAAGTAGTAGTGATCTTCACAAAAATATAATAAAATGTACCTTGGCTTTTTATTTGGCAATCTTTTATTACTTATTTGAATGGTGTGTTATCCGGGCTCTTTTGGTTTCAAGTGAGTTTCTTCAAAGCTTTAACAATGATCACACTATTGTAGTGAAAATAAATTTTTTCTTTATTAAATTTCTCATTTTCTGTCCTATTTTCCTCTGCTATAACTACAAAATTCTCTTGTTGGTGTTTGTTTTAGGGGAAAATCCAGCATAGCCAAAATTTATTTCTGAACCTAGGCTAGGGCCACTGCACAAGCCTCTCTATAGTATTCAGAGCATAACTTTAAATACTTTTTTCTTATACAGTCACTTTTTTGTTTTCAGAAATCCTGTTTTCATGTTTTTGAAATCCTGTCTATGCTCATATATATGTGTGTGTGAAAGAGACAGACATACAGAAAGAAAAACTATAGAGGACATACACTACTCTAGCTTCTAGGGAACTTACTAGTAATGTCAAATTCACACATTGATCTCTGTCCAAATATACAACTTTCACCCTTATATCTCTTCAGATACTTAATGTCCAGGTTTGAGGAGGTGGAAAAAGAATTTGGTAAAAAAAAATTATAATTTATTTATATAAAAAATAAAAGAAGACACAGGGAAATAGAAAAATACTTGTTCATGATTGGGATAACCAACATTTAAAAATTCCTTCTTAACCAAAGTAATTTACAAATGCAACATGATTCCCATAAAATTCCCTAGACATTCTTTAAGAACTTAGGATAAATACTTTAAAAATATGTATGAAACAATTATTGTAAAAATAATTATTGTAAAAATAATTTTCAGGAAAGGAAGATGAAAGGTATTGCACTCCCAGATGTTAATCATTACTACATATCTGTGTAATCAAAACTGTCTGGTGCTAAAATACAAACTCTCAGATCAGTGAAATAGAATTGAGAGTCCTAAGGAAAACCTGCAAATGGATCAACAGTTAATTTTCAACAAAGGAGCTACATATGTAAAATAGAAAGGGGAACCTCATCAACAGATGGTGCTGGGAAATCATTAGCCCTATTTAAGAAGGGAAGGGAAAAAAGAAGAGGATGAAGGGAGGGGAGGGGTAGGAAAAAAGAAGAGGGGAGTGAAGAGGAGGGTGGAAATGTGGCGAGGAGGCAGGGGAGCAGCAGGAGAGGGAAAGAAGAAAAGAGGAGAAAAGGAGGAGGGAAGAAAAAGTTAAGGGAGAGGAGAAGGCAATAATTATATTCCCATCACAGGCTCTATGCAAAGGTTAATTGAAAACAAAATAATTTTAATAATAATTATTCAAATAAGTTTGATAGCTAACCCATTTCTATAAAACACGCACAAAACAAAGAGAACTCCAACATTAAAGAACAACTTTAGGGAAACTTCGATGATTAGAAATCATTGGGTAAAAAAAAAAAACCAGAAGTATATAAATGGGCTTATCAAACTGAAATACTTTTGTTGTAGCAAAAGAAGTGAGGCCTAAACTAAAAAGATTCACTATAAAAATATTTGCACACCATATTCCCACAATGGGCTTCTATCCGAGATAAATCGTGTGCTTTCAAAGCTCATCAACACTAAAAAAAAATAAAAAATGGGGAGAGGTGGGGCCATTGTGGTGGCACAAGTGGTAGAGCATTTGTCTTGCATGAACTAACCTAGGACAGACCACGGTTGATCCCCACAGCGTCTCATATGGTCCCCCAAGCCAGGGGGATTTCTGAGTGTGTATCCAGGAGTAACCCCTGAACATCACCAAATTTGGCCCAAAAACCAAAAAATAAGGGGGGGGGAAATAAATATAAACTTCCATAAAAATGCATAAATATAGCCAATCAGTAATATATGAAAATATGAAAACTGATCATATGAAAAATAAATTCTAAAATAAATGAATTACCACTTTCCACCAGTGAGAAGGAACCATATGAAAAAAAATCTGGAAACACAAACTGTTGCTGAGCACCTGACAAAAAAAAAAAACAAACAAAACTGTCATTCACTAATCATAGAACTGTCTGGTTTAATCTCTTTGAAGAAATGGTTTGGAGACATCACCAAAATGTATAGCTAGAATTCCATATGACCATGTGATTCCACTCCTAGGCATCCACCCAAAAAAACAAAACTAATGCATTTGAAAAGATACATAATAACTATTACTATTGCAGCATTTTTTTAGAATAGCAAATATTTGTAAAAGATTTAAAATTCCAAAACCAGCCTTAAAGGAAAAAATAAATGGTCTACTATTAGACAAGACAGACCAAGAAATACAAATATGACATTAAATCTCATGACAATCATCTCCCTCAATGTCAGTGAACTAAATGCACCAATTAAGAGACACAGAGTGGCGAAATGGATCAAAAAGATGAATCCAAACTTCTACTGCCTACAAGAAACACACTTGAATAGCAGAACAAACATAGACTCAAAATCAAAGACTGGAGGAAAATCACCCAAGCAAAAAACACCTTTAAAAAGCTGGGGTGGCCATATTAATACCTGATGACACTAACTTTAGGCTCAGAAAAGTTGTAAGGAACAAAGATGGACACTTTGTACTAATCAAAGGATATGTGCAACAGGAAGAAATCACACTACAAAACCTATATGCACGCATGAGAGACCAGAAAATTATCTAATACAATTACTGACAAATTTGGAAGAGGACATTAATAATAGCATAATAATTGTGGGAGACCTTAACATGGCCCTGTCAACACTTGATAGGTCAACTAGACTGAAATCCAACAAAAATATACTAGCCCTAAAAAGAGAAATGGAAGAAAGAGGCCTAGTAGTTCTATATAGGACACTCCATCCCCAGAAACCTGGATATACATTCTTCTCCAATGTACATGGGTCATTCTCCAGGATAGACCACATACTGATACATAAAACATACCTCCATAAAATCAAGAGAATAGAAATTTTGCAGGCTACCTTTGCTGACCACAAGGCTCTGAAATTAGATGTGAACTACAAAGGGACACTGAAGAAAAATTTTAACAACTGGAAATTAAACAACCTACTACTGAACAATCAGTGGGTCTGATGTGAAATAAAAGAATAAATCAAAATTTTCCTTGAAACTAATGACAATAAAGACACAAACTATCAGAATATATGGGACACAGCAAAAGTGGTACTGAGAGGAAAATTTATAGTTTTGCAAGCACACATCAGGAAGGAAGAAGGGGCATACCTGAAGAGTTTAATGACGCAGCTATAAAATTAGAAAATGATCAACAAAAGGAACCAAAGAAAGGGAGAAAGAAGGAAATAACAAAGCTTAAAGCAGTAATCAATTAATTGGAAACCCAAAAAAAAAAAACAATCCAAAAGATGAACGAAATAGGTGAGTTTTTTTTTTGAAAAAAAAAAAATTAACAAGATTGATAGACCATAGGCAAAACTCACAATAAAGAGAGAGAAACTTGAGAATCTGTATTAGAAATGAAAAGGAGATCACTACAGATATTGCAGAGATTCAAAGGGTAATCAAAGACTATTTTGAGAAACTCTATGCCCCTAAACATGAGAACCCGGAAGAAAAGGATAAATTCTTGGACTCTTATTACCTTCCACGGTTGAATATGGAGGAAGTAGCATATCTGAACACCCACATCACTAGTGAGGAAAATAAAATGGTAATCAAAGGTCTGCCCAAAAAGAAAACCCAGGCACAGATGGATTTACTAATAAATACTTTCAAACATTTTAAGAGGAACTACTACCAATCATAGCCAGGATCTTTCATAAAAATGCAAAACCGGGAACACTTCCAAACAGCTTTTATGAAACCAACATCACCTTGATACCAAAACCAGACAGAGATGCTGTCAAAAAAGACCAATATCCCTGATGAACAAACTCACATGCAAAGATCCTCAACAAAATCTTGGCAAATAGGATCCAGTGCCTCATCAAAAATATCATTCACTACAACAAAGTAGGTTTTATCCCATGAATAAAAGGATGGTTTAACATTTGTAAATCTATCAACATAATACACATCAACAACAACATGTAAAATAAAAATTACATGATCATATCGAAAGATGCAGAGAAAGCATTTGGTAAGATCCAACACCCATTGTTGATTAAAACTTTCAGCAAGATAATGAAAGAAACCTTTCTCAATATAGTTAAGGCCATCTACCAGACAAGCCAATGGCAAATATTATCCTCAATAGAGAAAAACTAAAAGCCTTCCCTCTAAATTCTGATACAAGAAAAGGCTGTCCACTCTCACCACTCCTATTCAACATAGTACTGGAAGTATTTGCTATAGCGATTAGGCAAGAAAAAGATATCAAGGGAATCCAGATAAGAAAGGAAAAAGTCAAGTTCTCACCATTTGCAGATGACATGATACTCTACTTAAAAAACCCTAAAGACTATCAAAAAACTTCTAGAAACAATAGATTCATATAGCAATGTGGCTGGCCACAAAATTAACACATAGAAATCAATGGTCATTTTATACAACAGTAATGATAAAGAAGAAATGGACATTAAGAAAACAATCCCATTCACATTAGTGTCACACAAACTCAAATAACTTGGAGTCAACTTGACCAAAGATGTGAAGCACCTATTCAAAGAAAAGTATAAATCCCTGCTCCAAGAAATGAGAGGACACATGAAAATGGAAACACATACCCTGCTCATAGATTGCAGGATTATCATCATTAAAATGACAACACTCCCCAAAGCATTATACAGATTTAATGTGATCCCTCTAAAGATACCCATGACATTCTTCAAAGAAGTGGATCAAACAGATGGGAATATATTAAACTGAGAAGCTTCTGCACCTCGAAGGAAATAGTGCCCAGGACACAAGAGCCACCCACTGACTGGGAAAAACTATTCACCCAATACTCATCAAACAAGGGGCTAACATCCAAAATATACAAGACACTAACAGAACTCTACAAGAAAAAAAAAAACATCTAATCCCATCAAAAAATGGGGAGAAGAAATGGGTAATTTGACAAAAAAAGAAATACAAATGGCCAAAAGATACATGAAAAAATGCTCCACATCACTAATCTTCAGGGAGATGCAAATCAAAACAACTATGAGGTACCATCTCACACCACAAAGATTGGTGCACATCACAAAAAATGAGAACAGACAGTGCTGGCGGGAATGTGGAGAGAAAGGAACTGCTGGTGGGAATGCATTCTAGTCTAACCATTATGAAAAGTGAAATGGAGATTCCTTCAAAAACAGGAAATTGAGCTCTCATACGATCCAGCTATACCACTTCTAGGGATATACTCTAGGAACACATCAATAAATACAAAAATCTCTTTCTCACACCTATATTCATTGCAGTGCTATTTACAATAGCTAGACTCTGGAAACAACCAAGATGCCCTTGAACAGATGAATAGCTAAAGAAACTGTGGTACATATATACAATGAAATATTATGCAGCCATCAGGAGAGATGAAGTCATAAAATTTTTCTAAACATGGATGTACATGGAATCTATTATGCTGAGTGAAATAAGTCAGGAGAGTTAGATGCAGAATAGTCTAACTCATCTATGGGTTTTAAATGAAAATGAAAAATATTCTTGCAATAATTTGCAGAAACAAAAGAGAAGAGGGCTGAAAGTTCCAGCTCACTACATGAAGCCTACCACAAAGCGTGATGAGTGCAATTAAAGAAATAACTATATTGAGATCTATCATAACAATGTGAATGAATGAGGAAAGTAAAAAGACTGTCTAAAGTGCAGGCGGAAGTGGGATGTGGAGGAGGGAGATTTGGGACACTGGTGATGGGAATGTTGCACTGGTGAAGGGGGTGTTCTTTATGTGACTGAAATCCAACCACAATCATGTTTGTAATCAAGGTGTTTAAATAAATATATTTATTAGAAAAAAGAGAAACAACAACAAAAATTCCAAAACATGATGAGTAGAAAAATAAATTGTAATATATGTAACATATATATTTGTATATATACTCAATGTATATGTATACATATATGTATATATGTACATATACTGCAATTTGTTATATATTCTCATATAGATCTTATATATTTCTTATATGTACATGTATACTATATACAAATATATGTATATACATGCATACATATACATGTACTGCAATTTATGTAAGTACATACAATTTAGTAAGTATATATGTGTATATATATATATAATTACATTGACACAAGGAAATACAGCTATGAGGAAATCTTGCAGTCTTCTATAAATTGAATAATATTGGAATGTGTCATTGCCAAATGTAGTGAGTCCCAATTTAAAAAAACAAATACCAGATAATCTTGCTCTACACCTGCTCTGTAGCAAAGAAAGAAAACACACACTCACCAATGAACACAATAAGACATGATATAGAACTGGGGACTGAGGAGCCTCAAGGGGAATGAGACCATGGGATAATGTTGGAGGAATCAAGACACCAGTAGAATACTGGTATAGTAGATCTACAGACAATATTATTGTAAACTATGATACCATAATACCAAAAATAAGCTTACAAATATGTAAAGGCCAATCAGAAGTTCCCTGCCTGAAGAGGACAGAAGGATAGACAGCAGCATGGTGAACAACCACATTCACCCTAGTCAATGCAATAGAACTTTTCTCTACAATTTTTTCTCTGAGGAATATATCTTTTGCTCTCAAGTCCTTGTCTCTCTTAAGTTATTTTATCTTATGTTGTTTTTTGTTTTGTTTTTGTCACACTCCGTAATGCTCAAGACTTTCTATTAGCTCTGTGCCCAAAAATCACTCCCAGAGATGCTCAAGGGACCTTATGTGGTACTGGGTTTTGGAAATTAAACTGCGATCTGCCATATGCAAAGCAAGTGCTTATCACCCCTTCCATGCACAAAAGTCTCAGGTTACCATACTTTGCATTATTATCTGTCTTTGTGTGTGAAGAAAGAGAAGAAACTTGTTCAACAGGTCTGCATCCAAATGTGCTTCTATTCCACTAATTTTTATGTTTACTTGAATAGTATTTAGTTTTAGGGTGGATTTGGAAAAGGAAAACCCTCATGAACCATTAAATATCAAGGAAGAAGAAAGATATATTTATGTATGTAATTTTCAAGAAGACCCTCAAAAGAGGTGAACTTTGGGGAAAAAAGAAAAAATAATTTATTTTCTAATCAGGGGGAGAATTGAGTCCAGATAATACTAGGAAATTATCTGTTAGGACTGAAAGAGAAAGGGTAATAAAAAGGAAGGGGATGATAGTATGGAATATTTAAATTTAGTAAGTATTATTTTGAACACATTGGCTCTCCATGAATTTCCAACTGGAAGATAAGTACCTAGGAAGTTCACATGTTGACTTATTTGTGAGCTACACTTCCTATGCATATTCAATTAAAACAGCATCTTATATAGAAAATTTATTTAGGATTATCTAGGATTTAGCAAAGACTCCTATCTGATCTTGCAAGCATTTTATACTTACCTAGAGAGGATACATGCCTCTGCTAAATTTGGACAGCAATCAAAGCTGTCTGATATAAGGACTTCATCTCTAAAGAATGCTATTAAGAAATGAATCACTGATTGTGACTGCTTATCTGTCCATAAATGAGCAAAAGATTATCTAGGGATAGGTATTTTCTATTCTTTCTAAAGATTACTGGGGTTTATCAGAGTTAAATAAGTTTCGTATTAATGCTGAAGAAGAGTAGTCATGAAAACTCACTTAAATCTGTAACTCTTCAAACAAGTTTGTAGGTTATTAGAATGAGAAGCTTAGTTTTTAAACTAACTAGTAGTTAGTGCTGAAGTAAACATGAGATCTCTATTTGCATTTATATATATATTTAATGATACTAAGAACCTGTTGGCTCTGAACCTCCTTGGCTTGGAAAAGGCAGGGATGGAGAAAAAAGTAAGTTTTCAAAAATACTTTTTGAGAACCCTGCTATAAATTACAACACCACTTCACGAAGATAGGATGTATAATCCCTCTCACTTCCACAAGAGTGGGACCTCAAGAGCACTACTAGGAGCTTTTGGGCACATATCGTACATTTGACAAAGAAATCTGATGTCTGACTCAAGCCAGGAGAATCCTCATCAAAGATTGGTGCCAACAATATGTTACTATCGTCTGATTCCTGCCTTTTTCGAGGAAACTAAGAGAGACGAGTGGCTTGCACTCAGTATATCTACCCTAGTTCTAAGTTTCAATTCTCACTCAAAATTAGAGCATTTTTTGGAAATATAATAAATGTTTCTTTCATTTTAAAATACCAAACTCTTTCAAAGAATGATTTCAGATAAACACAAATCCATTTACCCTAACCATATGACATTTAAAGTAATAGTGTTTATTTACATGTTCGTTCCTTATGGTTTTATTTGTATTTAATTTTTTGTTTGTTTGAGAACCATTTTTCTCCTGGTTGTGTGTCTAGGAATCACTCTTGGCTAGGTTTAGGGGATGTGGTACCATATGTAAAGTCTCATGTTGGTAAAACCCACTGGATTATCTCTCCAGGTCCTAGTTACAGTTATTCTTTATTTATAAGATTTTATAGCTCAGACATAGAGATTGAAGATGACAATTTTGATGACTAGAAAACTACCAACCAACTAATCAATCTCTCAGATAAGGAGTTTAGACAAGCAATATGGAAGATGCTTAAAGAACTCAAAGAAACCATGGATCAAGTTGAACAGAATATTAGTAAGAACCAAGAAAATATGAAGACAGAAATCACAAAACTCCAAACTAAAATAACAAGTCAAATAACAGGGCTGAAAAACTCAGTAAACAAATTGAATGACAAAATGGATAAGCTCTACACCAGGGTAACAGAGGCTGAGAATAGAATTGGTGCTGTGGAAGATGAGATAAGTAACAACTCCATACAGCGGGAGAGATTGGAAAAAAATTAAAGCAAATGAACAGACAATGAAAAAAAATTAGTCAAAGAATGGGAAGAGATGAAAATAGAAATTTATGATAATCTCAACAGAAACAATGTAAGAATCATTGGAGTCCCAGAAACCCAGGAAGAAAATTTCCAGGAAGAAACAATGGTCAAGAACATCATTAAAGAGAAACATCCAGAGCTAAAGAATATGTGATCAAATCCTGCATACCTGAAGAGTACCAACCAAAAGGGACCCCAGAAAAAATACCCCAAGACACATCCTAGTCACAATGACGAATACCACAGATAGAGACAGAATTCTGAAAACAGCAAGATCAAAAAGAGAAATTACATTCAAGGGAGCATCCTTGAGATTTACAGCAGACCTGTCACCAGAAACACTCAATGCCAGAAAGCAGTGGTGGGACATATTGACAAAACTCAATGAAATGAATGCTTCACCTAGAATACTGTACCCAGCAAAACTCACTTTCCGGTTTGACGGAAGAATACATGGTTTCACAGACGAATAAACATTTCAGAAACTTTACAGACTCAAAACCAGTCTTAAGAGAAAAACTGAAAGACCCAATTTAAGACAAGACTGACCAAAAGACACACCAAATTTCAATATAAAGATGGCATTAAATCCCAGGACAGTTCTTTCTCTCAATGTCAATGGACTAAATACACCAGATAAGAGACACAGAGTGGCTAAATGGATCAAAAAAATCAATCCAACCATCTGCTTTCTACAAGAAATGCACCTGAATAATCAGAACAAAGTGACTCAAAATAAAAGGCTGGAGAAAAATTATCCAAGCAAACAACACCCATAAAAAAGCTGGAGTGGCCATACTAATATCAGATAATGCAAAATTTATATGCAGGAAGGTTGTAAGGGAAAAAGATGGACATTTTATATTAATCAAGGGGTATGAAGAGCAGGAAGAAATCACTCTCCTAAAAATATATGCACCGAATGAGGAGCCAGCAAAATATTTAATATAATTGTTCACAAATCTGAAAAATAATAACAATAACAACACAATAATTGTGAGGGACCTCAACACGGCTTTTTCAACACTGGATAGGTCAACCAGACTGACACCCATAAGAATATACTAGACCTGAGAAGAGAAATGCAAGAAAGAGGCCTAGTTGAAATATAGGACACTCCATCCCCAAAAACCTGGATACACATTCTTCTCCAAAAAAGAAGAAAAAAAAAAGATTTTATAGCTTGGTGCATTTAAAATTTAGCAGATTATTTTCCCACAAAATTTACCTTAATAAATTTATTTTGCAAATACTGACTACATTTGACTTGATAATTTTCTATTTTGTATGAAAATTTTCCTTTATTTTTTTATAAACAGAGGTACAAAACACTGTTCAACATTTAAATCAAAAAATGACAGTTTCATTTAAAAAGAAAAGCTTCCAGATTTCATTACCTTGTCCTCTCATGACATTTGAATAAAATAAATTTAGGGCTCTGAGTCAAGACTAGATGAATAGATTGGTAACTATATATGTCATCTTTTGAATTTCCTCTGAAATAAAAGATAAATATAAAATCAAGATTTTCACTAGCTCCTTAGTCATTTTCTAAAAATAGTCATACATTTTAACTTACTATTCTGGCAAAAGATATATAACTATCTAATTAGCCAAGTACCATTTTAAAAACAAAAGTAGAATAAAAAGGAGACCTACATTCTAATTCAATAGAACTAGGAATAGAGACGCCATTTTCAGGGAGGGACTTCAGAGCATAAAAGCCGGCTATCCTTTGCAAAAGCTGGCTCCCTGTGTGTGACACCAGGCGGGGAAAATCCGCGAAAGTACACCGGCCCAGTGGGGCTCAGCTGTGAAAGACTGTGAGTGTGACCTGTCTATGTCTGTCTACTGTCCTCTTGCGTGAAACTCTTGCGAGTGGGGCAAAAAGAGCCTCCAGAAACCTCGCTCGCCCAGACGCCATTTTCAGGGAGGGACTTCAGAGCATAAAAACCGGCTATCCTTTGCAAAAGCTGGCTCCCTGTGTGTGACACCAGGCGGGGAAAATCCGCGAAAGTACACCGGCCCAGTGGGGCTCAGCTGTGAAAGACTGTGAGTGTGACCTGTCTATGTCTGTCTACTGTCCTCTTGCGTGAAACTCTTGCGAGTGGGGCAAAAAGAGCCTCCAGAAACCTCGCTCGCCCAGACGCCATTTTCAGGGAGGGACTTCAGAGCATAAAAACCGGCTATCCTTTGCAAAAGCTGGCTCCCTGTGTGTGACACCAGGCGGGGAAAATCCGCGAAAGTACACCGGCCCAGTGGGGCTCAGCTGTGAAAGACTGTGAGTGTGACCTGTCTATGTCTGTCTACTGTCCTCTTGCGTGAAACTCTTGCGAGTGGGGCAAAAAGAGCCTCCAGAAACCTCGCTCGCCCAGACGCCATTTTCAGGGAGGGACTTCAGAGCATAAAAACCGGCTATCCTTTGCAAAAGCTGGCTCCCTGTGTGTGACACCAGGCGGGGAAAATCCGCGAAAGTACACCGGCCCAGTGGGGCTCAGCTGTGAAAGACTGTGAGTGTGACCTGTCTATGTCTGTCTACTGTCCTCTTGCGTGAAACTCTTGCGAGTGGGGCAAAAAGAGGCTCAGAGGAGCACGGCCACTCCGCTTCGCTACGCGGCCGTGCACTCTTTCTAAGGAAAGAACTCCATTGCAACAAGAAGGAAAAATCACACTAAGAACGGCGCTATATCACAGAAGCAAACATTTCTCTCTGGACTGTCTTCTCTGTTACATGCTCGGGCCTAAGATTTGACCCAGTGTGAGGCTTCATCCACGGAGGACTCCCCTCCCTTAGAGGCAAGTCAGCCCATCCAGAAAGGGAGGAGCCAGAGGAGTGTGCTGCCTACATCATATAGACAATGAATACCACTACAACACGTAGAAAAACCCACAATACAAATGTGACAATGGGGAAACAGCGCAGGCCAGCATCAGACATAGAGAATGAAGATGACAATTCTGAGGACCAGATAATGACTGAACAACTAATCAACCTCTCAGATAAGGACTTTAGACTAGCAATATGGAAGGTGCTCAACAGACTCCAAGAAACCATGGATCGAGTTGAACAGAACACTAATAAGAACCAAGAAAATATGAAGGCAGAAATGACAAAACTCCAAACTGAAATAACATATCAACTAACAGACCTGAAAAACTCAGTAAACGAAGTGAATGACAAAATGGATAAGCTCTGGGACAGGGTATCAGAAGCTGAGAATAGACTTGGTGCTGTGGAAGATGAGATACATAACAATTCCATACAGCAGGAGAGATTGGACAAAAAACTTAAAGCAAATGAGCAGACAATGGAAAAATTAGTCAAAGAATGGGAACAGACGAAAATAGAAGTCTATGATAAGATCAACAGAAACAACTTAAGAATCATTGGAGTCCCAGAGACCCAGGAAGAAAATTTCCAGGAAGAATCAATGGTCAAGAACATCATTAAAGAGAAACTCCCAGAGCTAAAGAATATATGTGATCAAATCCTGCATGCCCGAAGAGTACCAACCAAAAGAGACCCCAGAAAAACCACCCCAAGACACATCCTAGTCACAATGACAAATCCCACAGATAGAGACAGAATTCTGAAAACAGCAAGATCAAAAGGGGAAATCATGTTCAAGCAAGCTTCCCTGAGATTTACAGCAGACCTGTCACCAGAAACGCTCAATGCCAGAAAGCAGTGGTGGGATATTGTGACAAGACTGAATGAAATGAATGCTTCACCCAGAATACTATACCCAGCAAAACTCACTTTCCGGTTTGATGGAAGAATACATGGTTTCACAGACAAAAAACAGCTCAGAAACTTCACAGACACAAAACCAGTCTTAAGAGAAAAACTGAAAGACCTAATCTAAGACAAGACTACCCAAAAGACACACCAAATTTTGAAATAAAGATGGCGTTAAATCCCAGGACAATTCTTTCTCTCAACGTCAATGGACTAAATGCACCAGTTAAGAGACACAGAGTGGCTAAATGGATCAAAAAACTCAATCCAACCTTCTGCTGCCTACAAGAAACGCACCTGAATAGTCAGAACAAACATAGACTCAAAATAAAAGGCTGGAGAAAAGTTATCCAAGCAAACAACACCCATAAAAAAGCTGGAGTGGCCATACTAATATCAGATAATGCAAACTTTATACTCAGGAAGGTTGTAAGGGACAAAGACGGACATTTTATATTAATCAAGGGGTACGTAGAGCAGGAAGAATTCACTCTCCTAAACATATATGCACCGAATGAGGGGCCAGCAAAATATTTAATACAACTCCTGACAAATCTGAAAAATAATATCAACAACAACACAATAATTGTGGGGGACCTAAACACGGCTTTGTCAACACTGGACAGGTCAACCAGACTGAAACCCAACAAGAATATACTAGACCTGAGGAGAGAAATGGAAGAAAGAGGCCTAGTGGATATATATAGGACACTCCATCCCCAGAAACCTGGATACACATTCTTCTCCAATGTACATGGGACATTCTCCAGGATAGACTACATGCTGGCACATAAAACATACCTCCATAAGATCAAGAGGATAGAAATTTTGCAGACTACCTTCGCTGACCACAAGGCTCTGAAATTATTTGTGAACTCCAAAGGGACTCAGAAGAAACACTTTAACACCTGGAAGTTAAACAGCCTCATGCTCAATAACCAGTGGGTCCGAGATGAAATCAAGGAGGAAATAAAAAGGTTCCTGGAAACAAATGACAATAAAGACACAAACTCTCAGAACTTATGGGACACAGCAAAAGCAGTACTGAGAGGAAAATTTATAGCTTTGCAAGCACACATCAGGAAGGAAGAAGGAGCTTACCTGAGTAGCTTAATGACACAGCTAATAGAACTAGAAAATGCTCAACAAAAGGACCCAAGAACAGGAAGACAGAAGGAAATAACAAAGCTGAGAGCAGAAATCAACGAAGTGGAAACTCAAAAAACAATCCGAAAGATCAACGAAAGCAGAAGTTGGTTCTTTGAAAAAATAAACAAGATTGATAGACCACTGGCAAACCTAACAAAGAAAGAGAGAGAGAGAAACTTGATAACTCGTATCAGGAATGAAAAAGGAGAGATCACTACTGATATGACAGAGATTCAAAGGGTAATCAGAAACTACTTTGAAAAACTCTACGCCACTAAAAATGAGAACCTGGAAGAAATGGATAAATTCTTGGACTCTTATAATCTTCCACGGTTGAAGGAAGAGGATGTAGCATATCTAAACACCCCCATCACCATTGATGAAATTAAAACAGTAATCAAATGTCTGCCGAAAAACAAAAGCCCAGGTCCAGATGGATTCACTAATGAATTCTATCAAACTTTCCAAGAGGAACTACTGCCAATCTTGGCAAGACTCTTTCATGAAATTGAACAAACAGAAACACTTCCAAATAGCTTTTATGAAGCCAACATCACCTTGATACCTAAACCAGACAGAGACGCTACCAAAAAAGAAAATTACAGACCAATATCACTGATGAATGCAGATGCAAAGATCCTCAACAAAATCCTGGCAAATAGGATTCAATGCCTCATTAAGAAGATCATCCACTACGATCAAGTAGGTTTCATCCCAGGAATGCAAGGCTGGTTTAACATCCGTAAATCTATCAACATAATACACAACATCAATAACAAGAAAAATAAAAACCACATGATCATATCAATAGATGCAGAGAAAGCATTTGATAAGGTCCAACACCCATTCTTGATCAAAACTCTCAGCAAGATGGGAATGGAGGGAACCTTTCTCAATATAGTGAAGGCCATCTACCACAAGCCAGTGGCAAATATTATCCTCAATGGAGAAAAACTGAAAGCCTTCCCTCTAAATTCTGGCACAAGACAAGGCTGTCCTCTCTCACCACTCCTATTCAACATAGCACTGGAAGTACTTGCTATAGCGATTAGGCAAGAAAAGGATATCAAGGGAATCCAGATAGGAAAGGAAGAAGTCAAGCTCTCACTGTTTGCAGATGACATGATACTCTACTTAGAAAACCCTAAAGACTCTATCAAAAAGCTTCTAGAAACAATAGACTCATATAGCAAGGTGGCAGGCTACAAAATTAACACACAAAAATCAATGGCCTTTCTATACACCAACAGTAATAAAGAAGAAATGGACATTAAGAAAACAACCCCATTCACAATAGTACCACACAAACTCAAATATCTTGGAATCAACTTGACTAAATATGTGAAGGACCTATACAAAGAAAACTATAAAACTCTGCTCCAAGAAATAAGAGAGGACACACGGAAATGGAAACACATACCCTGCTCATGGATTGGCAGGATTAACATCATCAAAATGTCAATACTCCCCAAGGCATTATACAGATTTAATGCCATCCCTCTAAAGATACCCATGACATTCTTCAAAGAAGTGGATCAGACACTTTTGAAATTCATTTGGAACAATAAACACCCTCGAATAGCTAAAGCAATCATTGGGAAAAAGAATATGGGAGGAATTACTTTTCCCAACTTTAAACTGTACTACAAAGCAACAGTTATCAAAACAGCATGGTATTGGAATAAGGATAGGTCCTCAGATCAGTGGAATAGGCTTGAATACTCAGAAAATGTTCCCCAGAGATACAACCATCTAATTTTTGATAAAGGAGCAGGAAATCCTAAATGGAGCAGGGAAAGCCTCTTCAACAAGTGGTGTTGGCACAATTGGATAGCCACTTGCAAAAAATTAAACTTAGACCACCAGCTAACATCATGTACAAAGGTAAAATCCAAATGGATTAAAGACCTCGATATCAGCCCCAAAACCATAAGATATATAGAACAGCACATAGGCAAAACACTCCAGGACATTACAGGCATCTTCAAGGAGGAAACTGCACTCTCCAAGCAAGTGAAAGCAGAGATTAACAGATGGGAATATATTAAGCTGAGAAGCTTCTGCACCTCAAAGGAAATAGTGCCCAGGATACAAGAGCCACCCACTGAGTGGGAGAAACTATTCACCCAATACCCATCAGATAAGGGGCTAATCTCCAAAATATACAAGGCACTGACAGAACTTTACAAGAAAAAAACATCTAACCCCATCAAAAAATGGGGAGAAGAAATGAACAGACACTTTGACAAAGAAGAAATACGCATGGCCAAAAGACACATGAAAAAATGTTCCACATCACTAATCATCAGGGAGATGCAAATCAAAACAACGATGAGATACCACCTCACACCCCAGAGAATGGCACACATCACAAAGAATGAGAATAAACAGTGTTGGCAGGGATGTGGAGAGAAAGGAACTCTTATCCACTGCTGGTGGGAATGCTGTCTAGTTCAACCTTTATGGAAAGCGATATGGAGATTCCTCCAAAAACTGGAAATCGAGCTCCCATACGATCCAGCTATACCACTCCTAGGAATATACCCTAGGAACACAAAAATACAATACAAAAACCCCTTCCTTACACCTATATTCATTGCAGCTCTATTTACCATAGCAAGACTCTGGAAACAACCAAGATGCCCTTCAACAGATGAATGGCTAAAGAAACTGTGGTACATATACACAATGGAATATTATGCAGCTGTCAGGAGAGATGAAGTCATGAAATTTTCCTATACATGGATGTACATGGAATCTATTATGCTGAGTGAAATAAGTCAGAGAGAGAGAGAAAAACGCAGAATGGTCTCACTCATCTATGGGTTTTAAGAAAAATGAAAGACACCCTTGTAATAATAATTTTCAGACACAAAAGAGAAAAGAGCTGGAAGTTCCAGCTCACCTCAGGAAGCTCACCACAAAGAGTGATGAGTTTAGTTAGAGAAATAACTACATTTTGAACTGTCCTAATATTGAGAATGTATGAGGGAAATGTAGAGCCTGTTTAGGGTACAGGCGGGGGTTGGGTGGGGAGGAGGGTGATTTGGGACTTGGGTGATGGGAATGTTGCACTGGTGATGGGTGGTGTTCCTTTTATGACTGAAACCCAAACACAATCATGTATGTAATCAAGGTGTTTAAATAAAAAAAAAATTAAAAAAAAAAAAAAAAAAAAAGAACTAGGAATAAAAAAAATGCATTTTTAAATAATGGTAAGTGAAGGAATTTTAATGATGAGTGTGGGTGGTATAAGAATAAAGAATAGGCAAATAAAAATCTTCAGCATCTATCAGTCTTACTCTCCCCCCCACACACAGACACAAAAGCTAAAATATATATTCTGTGAATTAAATATACCTATCTTGACATAACTATCCAGACCCCTTTTCAATTTTTACTTCACATAATATATTATGCAAATCTAAAGTTTACAAATAAAAGAATTTAGTAAGTTTACACATCTATATAATCAATATTTCAATTAAGATGAAGAAAATGTCCTAGAACTTTACTGAATCTTTATGTTTCTTTGGAGTCAATCAATCCCCTCCGTTAATGTTAATCTTATGTGTCAACTTGTTATATATTATTCTGGATCATGAAATTACATTATTATTGGAGATGAGATTTACATTTCTATCAGTGCATTGAGTTAACTGAAAAACTGATGGGTTCCCCTCAGATTGAGGATGGGTCTCTTTTAAACAGCTGTAGGCTTTTTTTTTTCTTTTTAATTTTTATTTTGACCAAAGTAGATTATTGATCTATCACCGTAATTTTTTAGGTGCATAGTGACATTGTATCAGGGGAATTTCCACCACCAGTGATGTCCTCCCTCTACTCCTGTTCCCAGCATGCATCCCATCTCCTCCTCCTTTACCCCCCACCCCACGGGTTGCTAGTATAAGTGGTCCCCTCTGTGTCTAGCATGTTGTAGATTGGGTGTCCATTCTGTTGTTATTGGCTTTGGATTTGGTGTTTAAGTCTGATCATTTTTTTATTTCTACTTGATGTTCATACGAATATCTGGTCTTGGTACCCTCCATTATCTTCCCCTCAATTTGTGAGGAGGAACAAGATGGTTCAAATCATATTGTTCTGTTTGAAGGAAAGAAAAAAAAATAAAACGGAGCAAAAATCAAACAAGCAAAAAATGGGAGGAGTCCTTCTAGGAGCTATAAATATCAATTTAAGAGAAGAAAGGGAAAAGGAAGAAACATAACAATACTAAAAAAAATTTTTAAATGTCAAACAAAAAATTCGAAAAGCACGATAGCAATAAAGATACCAACCACACAATAACCACGGTCTTAAAAAAAAAAAAAAGGCACAATCATTTACTCTCCCCTTGCTGCTACTTTCGTGGTGTGTGGAAGACTTCTGCTTTGTCTTGGATGGTAAAATCAAACCTCTGTTTCTAGAGATCTTGGTGGCTGTGCAGCTCAGGGAATCGAGTTTATGAAGTCTTTCTTTGTGGTTCTAGCAGTTATGCTTCTTCAGTGTCGTTTTAATCCATCTTCTGTAGTTGGTGTTCTTGGTCCTTATGTTGCTCCTAGACTGGAGCCTGGGATAAAGTCTTTCGTTATGTTTCTGGAAGACCCGTTCAGTTGCGGTTGTCTCAGTCAGACTTCTGGAATTGGAGCTCTTGTTTGTTGAACAGACCATATACCAAAAGCTAGGCTAGAGCTTTTTGTTGCTGTTGTTGTTGTTGGTCCCTGGATGCGTACTATCCAGTCTTGGTTGCAACAACCAGTCATCTGTTTATAGCGATCTTGGCTTTTGCACAGATCAAAGGGTGGCATGTTTTCTGATTTTGTCTTATCGATAGCTGATGAGGAAGGACAACTTGCTTTTAGATCAAGTTGTTCCCATTTCCTCATTGTCAGGTTATCAATTTAGAACTGGCTCATGTTGGTGTCTGAGCAGCATGTAAATGCCCTGGAGGAGATTTGGTTCCTGGAGCTGTTTTTCTTTCCTTCAAACAAAACCACATATCTCGATTTTTCTAGCTCTGCCTCTTAAATAGAGGGGGAAACAAGGGAGGGTTCCAGGACCAAACAGATATGTGATCACTAATAGTAAGCCAGACAAAGAGGGGTCCACCTACTCTAGCAGCCCGGGGGTGATGGTGGGGTATATGGGTTGTAGAAAGGGAACTGGAATGGGGAAAGGACATAGTTGGTGATGGGTACTCCCCTGATTCAATGTTAATATGTCCCTAAAATACTACTGTGAAAGATATGTAAGCCATTATGAAAAAAAAATGTTTTTAATCAGAAACTTTCTTTGACTTACATGTATTATTATTATATCAATTATATGTTATGTTATGTCACTATATTATGTTATGTTAGTTTACCTTATTATGTTAATCAATTTTGTCTCTTGAATAAATTCTTACAATAAAATAAAAAAAAGGCACAAAAAGCAAAAAAATACCCACGGGGAAAAAATACAAGCAACAAACAACAACAATAACAAAACCAAAGGAAAAATAGTTAATGTGTACTTCTCTCTTTTTTTTTTCTTGCACAGACACAGTAAATATTGGGGAAATTAGAAAAGGAATTCCCTTGGCCTAAGAGATACAGGGTTTCTCCGCCCTTGAAATATACTGTCATGGGAATAACTACAGGCTCCATACATGTTCTTTTACTCTCCTTGGTCCTTTGGTGGTGTCTAGAAACTTTCCGCTCCATCATGGATGATAAAATCCTGCCTCTGTAGCTAGAGATCTTGGTATTTTCACACTTCAAAGGATGGAGTTTAGGATGGAGTATTTCTTTAAGGTTCTAGGAGTTCTGTTCCATCATTGTTGTTTTAATCAGTCTTCTGTAGTTGGTGGTCTTGGTTTTTGCCCCATCCTAGGATGACGCATATTTTTCCAGAATATGTTTCCAGAAGATCTGCCCAATTGCAGTTGTCTCAGTCAGACCTCTGGAGTTAGAGATCTTGGTTGTTGTACAGATCATAAGCCAAGGCCTAAACTAGGGTCTTTTTTTATTGGTCCCAGGATAAATTCTGCCCAGTCATGGTTATCACAGTCAGTCTTCTGTAGATATTGAAGTTGGCTTTTGTACCAAAGAATGACATGTCTTCTGAATTCATCTTATTGTTAGGAGGAGAGGTAAGACAACTTGCTCTTAGACCAAGTTGTTGCCATTTCCTCCTTATGAGAATGTTATATCAAAACCGGCACATGTTGGTGTCAGAGTAGTATTAAGAATGTCCCAGAGGGAGTTTGGTGCCTGGAGCTGTTATGGAGAACTGTGACAGTTCTATGTCTGAGATCTAGAGTTCAGGCTTGGATGGTCACTGTCTAATCACATGGAGTCTAAATTAGGACCACATGACATATGTTCAAGGTGGCAGGTGCCCCTGTATTGTAAAGTATATGAGTTCTTATCCCTAGTAGATAATAGCTTGTTTCAATTTTGACTACAAAAAATGGAACAAAAAGGAATTCCAGCAAGAATCACAGCAAGTGGAAGTTCTCAAACACTGCCCTAGATTTAAGTTACAAGTATTTTACTCATTTTTAATTAACTATTTACAGAGTTATTTATGATTGGGTTTCAGGAATCAATGTTTTAACACCATTGCCCTCATCAATCAACGTCCACTTCCTTCAACCAATGAATGACACCCCTTAACAGCCCACTCTGCTTCCCTTGCACTTATCCACCTTATTCTGAGAGGCCTTTATTTTCTTCCTAACTTTAAACATTGGTTTACAATCCTGTTACCAATAGAGTTTCAACACTTTACTACCTCTTATGGCCCTTGCTTCCTCTCAAATACTCCCTTCCTTCCTCTTCTCCACTGTCATCCCTTCCTTGTCCAATTCTCCTACCCAAGTGGAATGCTTTTTACTAAAAATTAGTTCACATGTTATGTTTTGTTTTGTTTTGTTTTGCTTCTGTTGCATTTGGGCATTTCTTATTCCATTGTGTTTTATTATATCCTACAATTGAGAGAGATAATCATTCTTTCTCCCTGTGCTTTAGTAAAAATAAACACTTTCCACATCCATCTACATAGCAGCAAATTGCATTATTTTATCTTTTCATATGGTCAAGTAATTTTATATTGTGTATTTGTGCTGTAATCTCTTTGTACAGGCATCTGTATTTTGGACACTTTAATTGTTTTCAGATTTTGGCTACTATGAATAATGGTACAAGGAACATAGGAACACAGATGTCTTTTCTCCACTGTTTTGAGGCCCTTGGGTTTCTTCAGAGTCTCTGATTTTCAGTCATATGCTAACTAAATTAGATTTACCAATCCTTCACAACAATGTGAGTCAATTCATTAAAACAAATCTCATAGATGTATGAATATATGTTAACATTTTCTGAAGACATAGTACAACTTTTGTTCATGAACTAGACCATTTCTCTCAATGTAACCAGATGACTTTCTGATCTGTCATTTATCAAATCTCTCACCTGACATTAACCCAAATCTAACTTTATATTCTTTGGACATAAGTAAGTACCTTTATGACACTTTTTATCAGTACTGTTTGCTTTTTATTGTGTACTTGCCAGCGTATTTTAACAATATTAATTCTATATATATTGGTGTTCAATTTGACTACATTGTTCTTTTCAGTTCAATGATGTTAGGGGCACATTTAAGAAATTTTGACTTAGTAAAGGTTTCCATTATTAATTTCTCTTCCCTTACAACCATTTTTAAATTTAGGTTGTACATTTAGACATATAAACCATTTTCTTTTTTTCTTTTTTAATTTTTTAATTTTTATTTTGATCATAGTGGCTTACATATCTTTCACATTAGTATTTTAAGTACATACTAACATTGAATCAGGGGAATACTCACCACCAAATTTCTCCTCCCCCCTTCCCCATTCCCTTTCTGCAACCCATATCCCTCACAATTACCCCCAGGCTGCTAGAGTAGGTGGTCCCCTCTTTGTCTAGCTTACTATCAGTGATCATACATCTGTTTGGTCCTGGTGCCCTCCTTTGTTTCTCCCTCTATTTGAGAGGCTAAGCTAGATAAATTGAGTTATGTGGTTTTGTTTGAGAGAAAGAAAGGCAATAGAATGGGGTAAAGATTAAGCAAAAAAATTTAAAAAATAAATTAATTCATTCATTTAAAAATATGCTGAAAATGGGTGTAGTCCTTCTAGTGGCTATCTGCCTCAGTTTGAGAGAGGACATGAAAAAGGTAATTGAAACATCATAACAATACAAAAATAAATGTCAAATTAAATATCTAGTGAGCCCTAGAGCAATAAAAACAAGCACCACACAATCGTCTCGGCTCTGAATTCAAATAATGCTAGAGTGCAAAAAGAAGAAATATAAGATAAAATAATATAAAAATAGAAAAAGAGACATCAACTTCAATATCTATACCAAAATAAAGACGTCAAAAAACAATCAATCAATAAATATATATGTGGAAAATGATTATTTTGTGCTTTTTTTTTTCTTTTTCCCCCTGCATAGGCACAGTAATTAGTGGGGATATTATAGAGGGAATTCCCTTGGCCTAGGAGATACAGGGTTTCTCCATCCCTGAAGTATACTGTTATGGGATTAACTATAGACTCCTTGCATGAAATTCCCCTACTCTCCCCTCAGTGCTTTCATGGTGTATGGAAGACTTCTGCTTCGTCATGGATGGTAAAATCAATCCTCTGTATCTAGAAATCTTGGTGGCTGTGCAGCTCAAGGAATGGAGCTTATGATGAAGGCTTTCTTTGTGGTTCTAGCAGTTCTGCTTCTTCAGTGTCATTTTAATTCCTCTTCTGTAGTTGTTGTTCTTGGTCATTATGTTGTTCCTAGGATGGAGCCTGGGACAGGGTCTTTTGTTATGTTTCTGGAAGACCCGTTCAGTTGCGGTTGTCTCAGTCAGACCTCTGAAATTGGTTATCTTCTTTGTTGAACAGATTGTAGACCAAAAGCTAGGTTAGAGCTTTTTGTTGCTGTTGTTGTTGGTCCCTGGTTGCGTACTGTCTAGTCCTGGTTATAACAACCAGTCGTCTGTATATAGCAATCTTGGTTTTTGCACAGATCAAAGGGTGACATTGTCTTCTGATTTTGTCTTATCGTTGGCTGGTGAGGAAGGATAATTTGCTCTTAGATCTAGTTGTTCCCATTTCCTCATTGTCAGGTTATTAATTTAAAACTGGCGTACATTGACATCAGAGCAGTATTATGAATGCCCTGGAAGGGACTTGGTTCCTGGAGCTGTTGTGGAGAACTCTGTTGTTTCTGTCTGGGATCGAGGAGCCAAGGCTGGACGGTCGGTGTCTATTTCCCTGGAGTCTAGGTTGGTTCCCCATGACGTACATTCAGGGTGGGAGATGTCCCTGTGATATAAACCATTTTTAAGCACTTTTAGATATATGTGAATTCATTTCTTCAAAATTTTAAAGCACTAAAGACCATTTGTTCTCCATTAAAATTTGACACCTTTCTAAAAAATCAAATGACTACGTGTGTGCCATATATCAAAACTTTATTCCATTGATACATTTATCTGTTTACTTATTCCAGTATTGCATTGACTTTATTACTCTAACTTTACAGTCAATATTGAAATCATTTAAATGAATTTTCCAATATTTTCCTTTTCAACATTTCTTTCACCATTTTAGACAGCTTTTCTATATACACCTTAAAATAAAGATTTTAGTTTCTACCAAAAACTTGTTGGAGTTTGGATTAGGATTGAATATATAGACAAATTTGTGGAAATTTACATCTCAAAAATCTTGATTCCTCTTGTTCATAAACAAAATAATTATTTATTAAAATACTCTTTGACTTTTCTTTTAAATGAGAAAACATTCAACATATATATCTAATATATTTTATGGGATCATACCACGTATTTTATATTTAAATATAATTTTATGGTGGTTTTATTTTTCTAATATCATTATAGATTAATTCAATTAATGTGGTATTATTTCTTTTAATCCTTTAGACTTACTAATATATTAGTCTAATTAGCAGCTTATTTTTTAGCTATTTTGTAGAGTATATATATATATATATATATATATATTGTATGTGGGGCCACATCAGCATTGTTAGCACTTATTCCTGACTCTGTGCTTAGGGATAAATCCTAGCAGCACAATAATGGATATTGAGCTGAGATCAGCTCTATGCAAAGCAAGGGAAGAATTTTTTTTATTTAGGCATGTCATCCATGAATAAAATTCATAATATTTCTTTATTTCCAATTTATCAGAATTTTATATGATCATCTTTCCCCATTTCTTTAACTAGACCCTATAGTACTATGCTGGATAGGAAAAATAAGGGCAGAAATAAGAATTGTCAAGAAAGTTTTTAGGAACACATTTTTTTTCTTTTACCATTGTTATTAGTTATAGCTTACTTTATATACATATATATGCTTTATCAAATTAGGAAATTCAATCTTTGTCTACTGTGCTGGCATTTTTAATAAAAGACATTTACTTTTAAAATAAGTTGCCTCCACTCTTATAGTATTGGAAGTCCTAAAAATAGCAACCAAGCCAGAGAAGGAAATCAAAGAAATTCAAAATATCTCTATTTGCAGATGACATTATGATATAATCATAGACTCTAAAGAATCCACAAAAAATATCTTAAAAAGTATAATCCAATACAGAAAGTAACCAGCTACAAAGTCACTACATAAAAGACAGTTGAATTCCTTTAAACAAATAACTCAGAGGAGAATGAGATCAAAGAGTCTATCCCATTTAAAATATTGTCCAAAACTATCAGATATCTAGAAATCAGCCTAAAAAGGAAAGGTAGGCCTATACTACAAAAACTTATAAACACTTCAGAAAGAAACTGAGGAAGACCTAAGGAAATGGAAAAACATTTCATGCTAAATGGATTGGAAGAATCAATATTATCAAAATGACCATCTTACCTAAACTATTATATAGATTCAATGCAGTTCCTACCAAATTCAGACAACATCCTTTAAAGATTTAGAACAATCAGTTATAAAATTTGTGTGGAACCATAAAATGCTAGGATAGCCAAATTCATATTAAAAATCTTGAAACTAGAAGCATCTCATTATATATTCAAAGCCACAGTGATACTCACAGTATTGGAATAAAGACAGACTTGTAGATCGATAGTTCAGAATAGAATGTCCAGTGGCAAACCCCAAAGTTTAAGGTCAATTAATATTTTGTATGTTTGTTTTTGCTTGGTGACTATGCCTGGCGGCGCTTAGGAGTTACTCCTTGCTCTGGCAGGCTTGGGGGACCATATGGGATGCTGGGAATCGAACCCAAGTCTGTCCCAGGACAGCCTTGTGCAAGGCAAATGCTTTACCACTGTGTTATCACTTCAGCTCTGGTCAACTAATTTTTGACAAAAGAGCCAAGAAATTAAAATGAAATAAAAACAGTCTCTTCAACAATGGTGTTGGAATAATTGGATAACCACGTGTAAGAAATTAAAGATTAATCTATATCTCACATCCTACACAAAAGTCAATTCAAGGCAGATCGAAGACCTTGAAATTATACCAAAATCTATAAAATTCTTTGAATAAACCATAGGAGGAACACTCCAAGACTTAGACCTCAAAAGAAATCTCTGATAGAATGCCATTATCAAGGGCTATGGGCACCAGTCTGAATGAATGGGACTACATCAAACTAAAAGGTTTCTGTATTACAAAAAGAAACACAGGCTAAAATTAAAAGACAGTTAACTGTATGAGAGAAAAAATTTTGTGATCACATATCGTATAAAGTTTTGATATCTAGGATATGTAAAATACTCACAAAGATTGACCCTACAAAACAAAACAAAAAGTTTAAAAATGGGGAGAGGAAATAAGCAGATACTTCTCTGAGGAAGACCAACAAATGGCCAGCAGGTACATGAAAAACTTCTAATCATCATTTATCCTTAGGGAAATCCAAATCAAGACAACAATGAGTTATCATCTGACACCAGTGAGGATGGAGCAATCTCTGTTGGGGGAGGGGGTGTAGTGAGAAAGGAACTCTCATAAACTGCTGGTGGGAATGCTGCGTGGTCTAAGCCCTATGGAGGGTTCACAGTAAACTCAAAATCAAACTGCCATATGACCTTACAACCCTGGGTATATATTCCCAGGACAGAAAAATATTCATCCAAAAGTATGCATGAACATCATTATTCATTGCAGCACTTAATACAATAGCTAAAACTTGGAATCAGTCTAGAATTCCAACAACAAAGGATTGGATCATGAAGATGTGGTGCATATATATACAATAGACTACTACATAGATACAAAAATGATGCAATAATGCAGTTTGCTACAACATGGATAGAACTGGAAGATATTATGTTAAGTAAGCCAGAAGAAAGATAAATACAAAATATCACTTGTATGTGTTATTTAGAGTAACTGCATGAAGAAATGCCAGAGTCTAAATGGGAGTTTTCTCAATCACCTTTGGCCCCAGAGTATAGTGAGGAGGAGGAAAGAAACTGAGTGGAAGAGGAGAAAAACAAATAGGAAATGATGTGGGCCAAGAGCCAAGTGGTCTTGCATTCATTAGTGGTGTTAAAAAATGGCAGAATTAAATATCGAAGCCAAAGTCATTAACAATGGAACAAGGCACCTAAACAAGGGGGTGGTAGTCTGGGATGCACTCTGGAAACATTGGTCAACATTGGTAGTGAGATTGTCCCAGGTTTATTGTATGTTTGAAATGCAAATATGAAGCACTTTGTAAATCACAGTAATTTTAATAAAATAAAATAATATAAAATAAATAATAAAATTAAACAATAAATAAAAATTTTTTGTTATTCTTTTTTTTTTAATTTTTATTTTGATCATAGTGGCTTACATATTGTTGACAATGATATTTTAGGTACATATTTACATAAAATCAGAGGGGATTCCCATCACCAAATTGTCCTCCCTACACCACCGTTTTTGTCCTACCACCCATATCCTCTTCCCTCACCCCCAGGGTAGCTAGAATATGTGGTCTCCTCTGTATATAGCCTACTGCATAGTAGTCTTGCACCTGTTTGGTCCTGGTGTCTCCCTTGTTTCCCCCTCTAATTGGGGGGGCAGGACTAGCTAGTTCAAGTTATGTGGTTTTGTTTGAAGGAGAGAAAAGTAATAAACTGGGGTAAAAGTCTAATACGCCAAAAATAAGCGGAATTCTTCTAGAGGCTCTCAACATCGGTTTGAGAAACGAAGGAGAGAAAAAAGGTGAAACATTCCACCAGTGCAAAAAGAAGTGTCAAATATCCACTGAGGACTCCAACAATAAATACAAGCACAAAAAAAAAAAAAAAAACAAACACAAAAAACCAAAAACAAAAAACCACATAAAAACAAACACAAAACAAAACAAGCAAACAAACAAACAAACAAAACGCCATGGTCTTGATATAAGAAACATGGCATAGCATATAAAGAAAGAACAGAAAGGAAGAGAAAGAATAAGTATAACTGGGGACAACTTCAATTACCACACCCAAACAGAGAAATTGACCAAAAATAGATAGGTAAATAAAAATAATAATAATAAATGAAAATAAAATAATATATAAAAAAATAAATAAAAATGTTTTGTGCTTTTTGTTTTCTTCCCTCCTGCTCAGGCACAGTAAATATTGGGGTCATTCGAAAAGGAATTCACTTGGCCTAAGAGATATGGGGTTTCTCCGCCCTTGGAGTGTATTGTCATGGGATCAACTATAGACTCTGTTCAGGATCATTTACTCTTCCGGTGGTGGTTTTGTGGTGTTTGTAAGACCTCTGCTCTGTCCTGGGTGATACTATCAGGCCTCTGTGTCTAGGGATCTCAGTATCTGCACAGATCCTGCGGTGGGATTTATAATGAAGTCAGTCTTTGTGGTTCTAGAAGTTCTGTTCCATCAGTGTCATTTTAATTCATCTTCTGTGGTTGGTGATCTTGGTCTTTGCACTGAACCTAGGATGGCACCTAGGACAGTGTCTTTCTTTATGCTTCCAGAAGCCCCATTCCGTTACAATGGTCTCTGCCAGACCTTTGGAACTTTCCAGCTAACGACAAGACAAAATCAGAAGACTTGTCACCCTTTGGTAGGCCCAAAAGCCAAGATTGCGAGTTACAGATGACTGCTGCTAGAACCATGACCAGACTGTATACAGCCTGGGACCAATAAAAAAGCCCTAACCTAGGGTTTGAACTACGACCTGCACAATAAAAATAAAATATTTTTTATTTATTTATTTTTTTTTTTAACTTTTTGTTTTGGTTTTTTTGGGCCACACCTGTTTGATGCTCAGGGGTTATTCCTGGCTAAGCGCTCAGAAATCCCCCCTGGGGCCCGGAGAGATAGCACAGCGGCGTTTGCCTTGCAAGCAGCCGATCCAGGATCAAAGGTGGTTAGTTTGAATTCCGGTGTCCCATATGGTCCTCCGTGCCTGCCAGGAGCTATTTCTGAGCAGACAGCCAGGTGTAACCCCTGAGCATCGCCAGGTGTGGCCCAAAAACCAAAAAAAAGAAAGAAAGAAAAAAAGAAAGAAATCCTCCCTGGCTAGGGGAGACCATATGGGACGCCGGGGGATGGAACTGCTGTCTTTCCTTGGCTAGCCTTTGCAAGGCAGACACCTTACCTCTAGCGCCACCTATCCGGCCCCATATTTTTAATATGATGTATACACTTACTGATTTTTAAAAAACAATTAACTTTTTTTTAGTCTCTTTATGACCTAATCTTGACATTCAACTATTTGGGAGACATACAATCACAAATCCTAACCAAGTCGTAGTGTTTTTTCTTGTCTAATGTTATCTATTGTTTTTCTTTTTATTATTGACTTTTTTTTTTTTTTAGTTTATGTGCCACATTCAGTGGCATTCAGGAAATACTCTTGGCTCTTTGGGGGACCATATGGGATCCTGGAATGTAACCCTGGTTGACCACTTGCAAGGACAGTGCTCTTCCAGCTGTGTTATTACTTCAGCCCCTAATATTCTTCTTTTTATCCACAAGTTCTTTTCCCTTCAATTATATTGAAGGGATAAGAGAATACCTTTGTCCCTTCCAGATTTATTTTAATACCACCTCCTCCAGGAATTTTTCTCCAATTATCCAAATTATATCTCCACAAGTCATTCATTTGAACATGGGCACTCTTCCAATCCATTTCTTTTCTAAAAGCAGGAGGTATTGAGGCTGGAACTGTGGAGCAGCAGTAGGCATTTGCCGTGCACGCCTCTGACCTAGGACGGGCCATAGTTCCCCGGTGTCCCGTATGGTTTCCCAAGCCAGGAGCAGTTTCTGAACACATAACCAGGAGTAACCCCTGAACATCACCAGGTGTGACCGAAAGAAAGAAAGAAAGAAAGAAAGAAAGAAAGAAAGAAAGAAAGAAAGAAAGAAAGAAAGAAAGAAAGAAAGAAAGAAAGAAAGAAAGAAAGAAAGAAAGAAAGAAAGAAAGAAAGAAAGAAAGAAAGAAAGAAAGAAAGAAAGAAAGAAAGAAAGAAAGAAAGAAAGAAAGAAAGAAAGAAAGAAAGAAAGAAAGAAAGAAAGAAAGAAAGAAAGAAAGAAAGAAAGAAAGAAAGAGAAGAGAAAGGAAGGAAGGAAGGAAGAGTAAGAAGAGAAAGAGGAAGGAAGGAAAAAAGAGAAGGAAGGAAGAAGGAAGGAAGGAAGGAAAGAAAAGCAGGAAGTATGTCAAGAAAAGTAAATATTACCAGTGATCAGGAAATAGAGAATAAGTAGTTATAGTGAGTACTGAAGAGCATATGCACATATTTATGCTCCTGACTGGTAATTTTCTCTTAGAACGAAAACAGGGAATTTCTTGTTCTAGTTCTGGGAGATTCCAGTTATGTTATACCCAACAATAATTCTCCTCCCAACTTCTCTTCAAAAAATTCTGGAAGAAAGTGTTCACCTTTTCTTGGAGTTTTGGTGCAACTGCATAAAGAAAAATCTTCTCCTTCAAGTTTTCATTTTGGTACAATATGCAAATAAATATTATAGTTATTCAACAATTCTAATACCTTGTACTAAATGTTGTTAACTTTCCCAGGAGATACAGAAATAAAATTTATTGTACTCTCTACATAAACTTCTTACTTGTTTGTGTCTACAACTTTATTACTCTTGTAGTTTCCTAGTCCAGACAAACATATTCAGTTTCCTTCCTACTCTGGAAACTATACACTACTGAGCGCATATAAGCTATATTTTCACAATGCACTTTATAAATATTAAACTAGTAGCATCTGCACATTTTTACAAAATCTGTCTTATACTCAAACAAGTGTGAAGTATAATCTTTACTTTATTAAAGTAATTCTCAACATTATTTCATAATATCTTAGTAAAAAACTCAATTAAAAGTATGACAAACTTATTTTTATTAAAATGAAAAACATCCTCATTTAAAACCAGCTATTAGGATTAAAACCACATGGGGGCTTTGAATAGTGCATAGTTTAGTGCTGTCAGAAATTCCTGTAATGAAATTGGCACATGCTTTTAGAGTATTTTATCAACTTTGCTTTAGAACATTCTAAGTTTAAAGCTTATAATCATAAGCATGATTATTAAGTTGTCTGCATTAGGACTTGGAAATGTTCAATATTCTTTTTTTTGTTTTTGTTTTTGTTTTTTGGGCCACACCCGGCTGTGCTCAGGGGTTACTCCTGGCTGTCTGCTCAGAAATGGCTCCTGGCAGGCACGGGGGACCATATGGGACACCGGGATTCGAACCAACCACCTTTGGTCCTGGATTGGCTGCTTGCAAGGCAAACGGCGCTGTGCTATCTCTCCGGGCCCTCAATATTCTTTTTTGAATTGCTAAATATTCTGTTGTGAAATTTATGTATCTGAGTATGGCAGACATAGTATAGAGTAATTTCCTGGGAAAACAAATAGTCAGATGTTGGATTATCTCTCCCCCACCCACTCCATCCAGAAAGACCCATTTAAAAAAGAATCATTAGACTCAACAGCAAAACTTTGGTGATTTCCATGATGCAAGATGAAAAACAAAGGAGAAAATTTTATACTATAAATGATAGTGGGGATTTTTCTCTCCTGCTCTAGAACTTGTTTTATTAATGTTCAGCTGGAATTTATAAGATTCAATTATCTGAATTACATATATGGTTTGAACTATAAATATAAATATTTACAATCAACATAGTAGTCTTGGATACTTGATGAATTCCTGTTTTACACATTGTCAAAAATACAATTTTTATGTGAATTTTTATTTGAACACAATTCAGAATCATCTACCTGAAAAAATATTTTAGTTCTTCTAACACTTAAAACTGGTTTTAGTATTTTGTTTCAAGTTAAGATATGTCAATCTAAATAATCTTCTGAAGATGGACAAGTAAATAGCATATGAGTTTATAAAAGTAATATTGTGTACATATGTATTTATGTGAAGAGTCTTCTTCATGCTCTGTACATGTAAATTATCCATGAAAGCCAGTACAGGAAGACTACTTCAGCTAAAAAGAAATATGGGAAGCATCAAGCAGAAAAAGGAGTTAGGCCACAATGAGAAACTAATTCCTGGAAATACAGAGTTTATTCATTTATATATCTGCTATTTCTCTCTATTCCTTCAAACACTTCACTTTATAAGTTGTGTTTACAGGATTAATAACAAATATTAAATTTTCATACAGAAGACAAGAAAACTAAATAGAATCAATGAAACAGAAAAAAAAACCTTAACATATCTGTAGGAAGTTTGAAGGTAGTCAGTAAGAGCCAGTCTAAGTGTTCAAGTTCTTTCATTGCATGTGGCCAATCCCAGATTGATCTATGGGATCAATATGGTCCCCTAAGGACTTGCAGGAGTGATTTCTAAATACAGTCAGGAGCAAGCCCGGAGCACCGCTAAATGGAGCCTCAACTAAAGAAAAAAATTAGCTTGTGGGGTCAGAGATAGCACAGCAGTCAGGATAGTCAGCTGAAGTGGGTTTGGCAACAAACATGGTCCTCCCACTCTACCAGGATTAATCCCCGAGTACAGAACCAAGGATAAGCCCAAAGCACTGTCAAGTGTGGTCCAAAAGCCAATGAAAAAAATTAAATAGCTTTTGAGACAAAAAAGAAACTATAATGAATTAAACCAAGATAATGCTAAAGGATAAAGATCATGCTGATACTTTATATGTTGTGAAAATTTTTAAATGCTTTAATAGTAAAATAGGAGAGGATTTAACCTGCCAGAAATGTGCATAGTAAGTGAGATATAAAAGCTTAATATTCTACTAAATATTAGGAGGATAAAAATATTTGTGATATTCAATTTTATTTGATAATAGTCTGTCTCTCTCATCCATTGAGGGGCATCATATCATTATGTGTCTATCTTTAGAGGCCTGATAGAAGCAGAGAAAATAAAATGTACAGTTGCTTAGTAAGTTAATAAGTGAAATAAAGCTATGGCCAAGCATTCTTCTTCTATGATACCCATTTAACACAAGAGTGCTAGAGTTACTTGCTCTTTAAATTGGTCCTTATTCATTACACCAATGGTGGGAATAAGAACATGAAGCAACATAAAACTCAGCTTAATTTTAACTCTTTCACTCTAGACTTATCCAACATATTTTTCTTGAATCTTTATTTGCTTTACACTGATTTTTATAAATTATGAGCTTTACATTTAAATTAGTCATTTAATCTTTCCGTAAACGTTTATACTTGTAGACTACAACTACATCATTTGATACTCAGTCCCTCTGCCTCTGATGTAAACCTCAGTCTTGCTATCCAGGGTTACACCTGGCTCCATGCTCAGAAATCACTACTGGCAGGCTCGAGGGACCATATGGGATGCTGGGATTCAAGCCAATGACATTCTGCATGAAAGGCAAACGCCGTACCTCCATGCTATCTCTCCGGCCCCTCTTTATAATTTTAGATACCACTTTTCCTACAACAATCTCTGTTTTAGAATGTTTGGTATTAGAAATGTTTTCATTAATGTGGTACTTAAAATGTCCTTATTTCACTATTAAAAATCTCCCTCTCACTCCTATCTCTAGTTAGCTTCCCTCTTTACAAATACCAAAAATTTTTATTTCTTGGGGCCGGGCGGTGGCGCTGGAGGTAAGGTGCCTGCCTTGCCTGCGCTAGCCTAGGACGGACCGCGGTTCGATCCCCCGGCATCCCGTATGGTCCCCCAAGAAGCCAGGAGCAACTTCTGAGCGCATAGCCAGAAGTAACCCCTGAGCGTCACAGGGTGTGGCCCAAAAAAACAAAAAAAAATTTTATTTCTTGAGTTAAATAATATATATTAAAATTACTCAAGACAATCTATTAAATTTAATTTTTACAAATTAAATTTTTTACTGTTTAAATTTCAATTAAAATCTTACTAATTACAAATTTAGTAAAGTTGAAGAGAAAACAACTTAGCCAATATATGTCAAAATATGTGTAATTAATCTTCTAAAAAGCAAAAAATAATCAAAAATATTTTGCGATCTATAATATACAAATAAATATACAAGTGTTATCATGAGAATTCCTTGAGAAATAAAAAGCACTAAATGTGTCAGAACAGGCAACTTTCTTTTTTTATTTATTTAAACATCTTGATTACAAATATGACTTTAATTAGGTTTCAGTCATGTAATGAACACCCCCCCTTCACCAGTGCAATATTCCCTTCACCAATGTTCCAAATCTCCCTCCATCACACCCCACCCCCACCTGTACTCCAGACAGGCTTTCCAGTTCCCTCATTCATTCACATGATTATGGTAGTTCTCTGTGTAGTTATTTCTATAACTGCACTCACCACTCTTTGTGGTGAGCTTCATGAAGTTAGCTTAAAGTTCCAGACCTCCTCTCATTGTCTCTGAGGATTGTTGCAGAAATGACTTTTATTTTTTTTAAAACCCATAGATGAATGAGACTATTCTGCATCTCTCTCTCTCTCCCTCTGACTTATTTCACTCAGCATGATAGACTCCATGTACATCCATGTATAGGAAAATTTCATGACTTCATCTCTCCTGACAACTGCATAATATTCCATTGTGTATATGTACCACAGTTTCTTTAGCCATTCGTCTGCTGAAGGGCATCTTGGTTGTTTCCAGAGCCTGGCTATTGTGAATAGTGCTGAATAAATATAGGTGTGAGGAAGGGGTTTTTGTATTGTGTTATTGTGTTCTTAGGGTATATCCCTAGGAGTGGAATAGCTGGGTCGAATGGGAGCTCAATTTCCAGAATTTGGAGGAATCCCCATATCGCTTTCCATAGAGGTTGGGCTAGACGGCATTCCCACCAGCAGTGGATAAGAGTTCCTTTCTCTCCACATCCCTGCCAGCACTGCTTGTTCTCATTCTTTGTGATTTATGCCAATCTCTGTGGTGTGAGATGGTATCTCATCATTGTTTTGATTTGCATCTCCCTGATGATTAGTGATAAGGAGCATTTTTTATGTGCCTTTTGGCCATTTCTATTTCTTTTTCATCAAAGTGTCTGTTCATTTCTTCTCCCCATTTTTTGATGGGATTAGATGTTTTTTTCTTGTAGTTTCTGTGTCTGAAAATTCTAATCATCTAGAAAGAAATTAATAGTATCAATCAAAGAAAGAATGCTTATATTACAGCTAACAAGACTTTAGCTTCCTGTAGAAGGCAGTTAGGAAGTTGGGCAGTTATGAAGGAAGGAAGGAAGGAAGGGAGGGAGGAAGGAAGGGAGGAAGGAAGGAAGGAAGGAAGGAAGGAAGGAAGGAAGGAAGGAAGGAAGGAAGGAAGGAAGGAAGGAAGGAAGGAAGGAAGGAAGGAAGGAAGGAAGGAAGGAAGGAAGGAAAGAAGGAAGGAAGGGAGGGAGGAAGGAAGGGAGGGAGGGAGGGAAAGAGGGAGGGAGGGAGGAAGGAAGGAAGGAGGGGAGGGAGGGAGGGAGGGAAGGAAAGAGGGAGGAAAGGAAGGAGGAAAGGAAGGAAGGAGGGAGGGAGGGAGGGAGGGAGGGAAGGAAGGAAGGAGGGAAGGAAGGAAGGAAGGAAGGAAGGAAGGAGGGAAGGAAGGAGGGAAGGAAGGAAGGAGGGAAGGAAGGAAGGAAGGAGGGAAGGAAGGAAGGAGGGAAGGAAGGAAGGAAGGAGGGAAGGAAGGAAGGAGGGAAGGAAGGAAGGAAGGAGGGAAGGAAGGAAGGAGGGAAGGAAGGAAGGAAGGAGGGAAGGAGGGAGAAAAGGAGGAAAGGAAGGAAGGAAGGAGGGAAGGAAGGAAGGAAGGAAGGAGGGAAGGAGGGAGAAAAGGAGGAAAGGAAGGAAGGAAGGAAGGAGGGAAGGAAGGAAGGAAGGAAGGAAGGAAGGAAGGAAGGAAGGAAGGGAGGGAGGGAGGGAGGGAGGGAGGGAGGGTGGGAGGGAGGGAGGGAGGAGGAAAAGGAGCCTGAAAGATAGCATGGAGGTAGGGCATTTGTTTTGCAAGCAGACGGACAGTGGCTCGAATCCAGGCATCCCATATGGTCCCCTGAGCTCTGCTAGGTGTGACCCAAAAAACAAAAACAAAACAAAAAAAAAAGGAAAATCAGGAAAAAGGAGGAAAAGCAGGAAGTGATGAAGGATGATCTTTATTTTCACCACCTTCTTTTATTAAAAAAAAACAATGGCAGATATATTTTTATAAAAATATTTTTATAAAAAATGGCAGATACATTATTATATTTTATACTATGTTGTATTGTATTGTATTATATTATATTTATTATATTATAAATATTATATTATATATTATATATATTCTTGAATCCAAGGCCTTTGTATGGTGCCACAAAGCTTTCTGCTTAGTTGTGGATGACAAATTCAGTCCTCTGTAGCTAGAGATCTTGGTATTTTAGCTGGTTTAGGACAATGTCTAGAATAATCTTTCGTTATGGTTCTAGAAAATCTTTTCCGTCACATTTGTTGAAGTCAGTCTTCTGTAATTAGTATTTTTTTTTTTTTGGTTTTTATGTAGAAGCATAGAATATAGTCTTTCCTTATGGTACCAGAAGTTCTTTCTGCTCAGTGACAGTTGTTATAGTCAGAATGCTGGGATTAGAGACCTTGGTTTTTGTACAAATCCTAGGCCGAGGTATAGGCTATAATTTTTTTTTATTGGTCCCAGGAAAACTTCTGAACAGTTGTGGTTGTCATAATCCATCTTCTGTAACTAGTGATCTTGGTTTTTGCACAGATAAAGGACGATATGTCTTCTGATTTCATCTTACCATTAGGTGATGCAATAGGGCAACCTTTCTTGGATCAAGTTTTTTCTGTTTCCTCATTGTCAGGTTGTTGTATCAACCTGTTGCAAATTGATGCCAGAGCAGTAGTGGGATTTACCAGGAAGAGTTTGGTTCCTGGTGCTTTATACAGATCTATGTCGGGTCTTGTTTGGGTTCTGGGGTTCAAGATTGGACACTGTCTATCATATTGAGTCAGGTCCTCATAACACTTGTTCAAGGTGGAAGGTGCCCCTAAATTATAAAATATAAGGACTCATCCTTAGTAGATAAGAGTTTGTTTCTATACATAAGCTTTCCCAGTTTTTATTATGCCTATGCTAAAGGGAACAGTGCCATATTTTGGATTTTTTATTTTGATTTTTGTTTTTCCTTTTCTTTTTTTTTTCTTTCTTCTTCTGAACTAATATTTATAGTGTCTAGATGGATTCCCCTCAGTATTTTTATTTTATTTTGGTTTTCTCTTCTTTATTTTCTTTTTCAACAGAACCACAGAACTGAATCATCTTGTTCTCCCTCATAACTTGAGGGGTAAATAAATGAATGGTACCATGGGAGCTAGAGCAGTGGTGCAGTGATAGGGCATTTGCCTGGCATGCTGCCAATCTAGGATGGACCTCAGTTCGATCCACCAGTGTTCCATATGGTCCCTCAAGTCAGGAGCGATTTCTGAGCACATATCTAGGAGTAATCTATGAGCACAACCGGTGTGACCCATAAAACAAAAACAAAATAAAGAGGATGGTATCAGGAACAACCAATTGTATGAACATTAAGTGGAAATAAGGATCAGACTTAAGCACCACACCCAAAGTATCAATACCCAATCTACAACAAGCTATACACAAAGGAGACTTCTTACACTATCAGTCCAAGGGGATAATGGGTAGAGGTATGGGATACATGCTGGGAACAGGGGTGGAGGGAGGACAACACTGGTGCGGTGCGTAAGGCCCTAATTCTTTATCACTATGTATCTCAAATATTACTGTGAAAGACTTTGATCTCAATAAAAATTATTTAAAAAAAAATGGGGCCGGAGAGATAGCATGGAGGTAAAGCGTTTGCCTTTCATGCAGGAGGTCATCGGTTCGAATCCCGGCGTCCCATATGGTCCCCCGTGCCTGCCAGGAGCAATTTCTGAGCCTGGAGCCAGGAATAACCCCTGAGCACTGCCTGGTGTGACCCAAAAACCAAAAAAAAAAAAAAAAAAAAACTGCAGATATGTGGTAAAGCAAGGTACTCCATGTCCTAAGGATCTATAAAAAAAAAAAAAAGACAGGAGCCACAGAGACTGTGAGTATAACCTGTCATCCTTACCCAGAATAGCACCAGCAATCCAATATGAAACCATATGTTTTTGTATGGGCACAGTAAATAAGGGGAAACCATGGACACAGAAATAAGATCTTATCCTCTAGGGATAAAGCCTCACACTTTTTATAACACAATGGTTCCTCCCATCCTGGACATCAGTCATGTGGATACAACCCAGTCTCTAAGAAATTGGACAGTATTAGTTCAACCCCAAACCCCAGATCCCAGATGTAGAACTGATACAGCTCCGGGCAACAACAGCAGGAACCAACTCTATTGGGAGAATTATAACACTGCTCTGGCATCAACTTGTACCAGTTATGATATGACAACGTGGAAATGACAACTTGACCCAAAACCAGGTTGTCCTATCACCTCACTTAACACTAAATGGAAATCAGAAGATGTACTGTCCTTTGAACTGCGAAAAGTAAGAGCACCATCTACAAAAAATTGACTTTGACAACCGTGACTGGGCAGAACTTTCCTTGGGACCAATAAGGAAAACCCTACCCTAGACTGTAGCCCAGGACTCTTACTTTAAAAGAAAAAAAAAAAAGGATTTCTTATTACAGAGGCCCAACTTGGACAACAAGAGACTGAGCAGAACACTTACTTCTATAATATCCTGTACTTCGGCTTAGGGACTGAATGAAAACAGGGAGCATCGGATACAGAAGACTGAACACAATAACAATGATGGAACAGAACCTCTAGAACCGTAAAGACTCTAACCTAGACCCTGTCCTAGGACCTGCGCAAATACCAAGACCGCTAGCTACAGTGGCCTCATTTTCTCATCCACAACTGAGAAGAAAGTTTTCTGGCACCACATTAAAAGCCCTTGGAATGAGGTAATGAGTATCTATGCAGCCAGGTGTTGATTCCATGATGGTATGCTTCAAGAATGGAGAAGCCCTGAATCTTGTAGGCCACGGGAATTCCCATTCTCCCCCAATGCTTACTGTGCCTATGCAAAAAAAAAAAAAAAAAGTGGAGGGAATGCCAACCCTGCCGTTCTAGCATCCCTCCTTTTTCTTGTTTTGTTTTGATTTGTTAGTTTTTTACTTTATTTTCCTTCTCTTTTTCCTTCCCTTTTCACTCCTGTGGTTACAATTTGGTGATTATTTTTCTTTTCTTGTTAAACGGTTGCATTTTTAAATTCTTTTTTCTTTCATTTTATTATTTTTTATCTTTCTTTTTTTGGTAGTTGTTACCAAATTTTCTTATCCTTTTTATCTCAAATGACAACAGAATAAATAATCTACAACAAGCTGTAAAGTGGAGACCTGTTACACTAGTATTCTGGGGGGGAAAGGAAGAAGATATGGGATGCATGCTGGGAACAGGGATGGAGGAAGGACAACACTGGTGGTTGTCACTATGTGCCATAAATAATTCTGTTAAGAAAAAAATAAAAATGCTAATGTCAAAAAAAAGACAGGAGCCCCTATTTAAAAGAAGAAATAAATTAAAAATTGAAAACAAAAAAAAGGGTTGTCTATGTGTGGCAGGGTTTTTTGTTATGTTTTGTTTTGTTTTGCATAAGCACAGAAAAGTTGGAGTAAAGAAAAAGGAAAAACCTTTGGCCTAAAAACAGGGAGACCCTAACCATGAAGCATCCCGCCATAAGATCAACTAACTATAGGATCTGGGCATACTAAATTGTCTAATCCTAAAGTCTTTCTACATGATCCCAAAAAAAAGTTCTCAACCACAGTTGTCACAGTAGTTATAGATCCTGTTTTTTGTTTTGTTTTGTTTTATTTTCCACAAATCCTATGTTAAAGTCAGGGTGTCATGGAGCATCTTCTGGTTTCATCTCACAAGTAGGTGTCTAAGCAGCCAACCCTGCCCTGAAAGGAAGTTGTTGCTGTTTCCAAGTCATCGGGGTATCATATGAACCCATTCTGGAGCAAGTCAGTGCCAGGAAAGCATTAGGCCCTTCCTTGGTAGAAGCTTAATTCCTGGTGCTAGTGAAGAAAACCATGCAGGTTTCATAGATGGAATCTAAGGTTCAAGGTAAATGGCCATTTTCTGATACTCTGAAGCTGAGCCAAATCACTATGACAAATGTTCAGGGTGAAAGGCCCCACTACAATATAAAATTCATGCGTTCTGATTCATAGATAAGAACTTGTTTCACACATAAGATTTCCCCATTTTAATGTGCCTATGCAACAAGGAACAATGTCACATGATTATACTGGTGCATATGGGGATACTAATTTTTAAAGATAGATTTTATTCACCTTGTATTCAACTGTTGCTATATACTCAAATTTAAGATTGTATGTAATTTCACTTAACTGAAAAAAAAACCAGGGATCTTTAATATAGTGTGGTCCTATTTAACTAAGTATATAGTATTGTGCAAAGGAAAATATGAAGACCATTCTCCCCTCCTTTTTGTCTAGGTTCTGACAGGGTAATTGGATGGAGAACAAGCTACAAGAGGTGCTACAAGAAGGGCTCAAGGAGTCTGAGGGTAACTCCTAGAGATACTTGGCCAACCTGGCAGTGTTTGGGCTTTAGGATGCAATGCTATTTGTACCCTGAAATGATACTTAGGCTCATTATAATTATAATGTTAGGGCAACAATGGCTACCCCAGTGGTTCCTGCACCCCCCTAAGTCCTCTAGTTGCTTGGTAAGCCATATGGTGCCAGGGGCAGAATTATGTCAAGGTACAAAACCATGACTAATGCCTCTAACTATTTTCCTGGATCTTCCTTCTCCCTTTAAGATGAAAAATTCTACCTGTTTTGGGGCCACACCCAGAATGCTCAGGGGTTACTCCCAGCTCTATACTCAAGAATCACTCCTGGTGGGTTTAGGGGACCAATTGAGATGCCAGAGATTGAACCCAGGTCTGCCACAAACTAGTCAAGTAGAGTCCTACCTACTCCTCTATTATTCCAGCGTTCTTAAAAGGAGATTTAACAATTTTTAAACTTCATGTTATACTTTAATTATATGTTAATGCCATCATTAATATATCATATAGTATTATATTATTAAGTATTTATATATTAGCAATATTACAAGTCATTGAGATCAAATTTAATTTGGTTTTATTATAATTTATATAAAATTTAAGGTAAAAGGCTAAATATAGTTTATGAGCATATAATACATATGGTGAAAGTAATAAAATGTATGTTCAATACATTTGGCAAGAAATTATTGCTAAGATCTAGTGAATGGAAAGAGTTGAGCATAAAACTGCATTTTAATTTTGTTTTTGTTTTTGTTTTTGTTTTCTCTTCTCTTTACCCATCAGCATAAAGATTACTTTATCTATCAGTGGTCCTCAAACTATGGCCCGCGGGCCACATATTATATTTGTATCTGTTTTGTTTCTTCATTGCAAAATAAGATATATGCAGTGTGCATAAGAATTCGTTCATAAGTTTTGTTTTTACTATAGTCAGACCCTCCAATGGTCTGAGGAACAGTGAACTGGCCCCCTGTTTAAAAAGTTTGAGGACCCCTGAAGATCCATAACTTTCATGAACAAAAAAGGTATGTAAACTGAAGAATTGTTAAGATGTAGAATTTGGAAAAATAGTCATGTTATATTATCTGCTAGACATCTGAGTGTTTTGTAGTTAATACTTTGAATTTGAAAATTACAAATATGTATTAGTGCAGCTGGTGCCATCCTCTGGCTGACTCAGAACCATACACCGCTAATGAGGTGTTTCCTGAAGTTAGCCAGGCCCAGAAAGGGATCAGATGCTCCACAACCCATTCATGCCAAGGTTATTTTTAGGCCAAGAAATCTAAGAGAAGTACATGACAAGATTGCACTTTCATGTCTCCTCTGAAGCAAAAATATAAGGCCCCAGTTTTGGCAACATGTACTTGCCTTTTAGAGGGCTTATTAGGGAGAATTCTTATTCCCACCTAAATCCAACTTTTTTCCCCTGCCTTTATAGCTAAATCCTGGGTGAGGAAAATTATTCAAATCCAGAAAATTTCTGGGCCCAAATAGTCGCTTAAAAAAAAGAAAATATCCTGGGGTAGAAACTTTGTACTTGTGCACATAGTTGGCCTTTCCAAGATAGGAAAGGGAACAAACAAAGGGAATAATATCATGGACTGTAGTGGACTTTGCCATATCAGTAGTCGGCATGAGATGCTAACTTTGCACACCTAAAACATCTAAGCATGTGCTCACTTGGAAACTAAAAATTATATTGCATATCTTTTTTCTATTTTGTAAACTATATATTTTGCTTGTTTGTTTTGGGGCCACATCTGGCAGTGCTCAGTGCTTATTCCTGGCTCAGGTATCACTTTTGGCATGTTCAGGGAACCATTTGGGGTTCCAGGGATTGAACCTGGGTCAGCAAGATGCAAGGCAAATGCCCTACCTGCCATGTTATCACTTTGGCCCCCAAATTTTCAAGGGAAAGATTTTAGTTTCTACAAAACTATTTTTCTTGGGGCTGGAGGAATAGCATAGAGATAGGGCATTTGCCTTGCATGCAGAAGGATGTTGGTTTAAATCCCTGTTCCCCTGAGCCTGCCAGGAGCAATATCTGAGCATAGAGCCAGGAGTAACCCCTGAGCGCAGCAGGATGTGACTCAAAACAAAACAAAACAAAGCAAAACAAAACTACTTTTCTTATAAATAAAGCTTCTGTAGATTACTAATATAATAAAGATGAGAAAAAGGCCAAAGATTGAAGGAAAGGTCAGATTCATATAATGTCTATATTTTAAAAAAAATGTAGAAATATGCAACTTACATAGAAATAGTACCTGCTTGAATTCTTTTTTTTTTTGGGGGGGGGGGGGGGAATCACACCTGGAAGCGCTCAGGTGTTTCTCCTGGCTCCATGCTCAGAAATCGCTCCTGACAGGCTCGGGGACCATATGGGATGCTGGGATTCAAACCAATGACCTTCTGCATGAAAGGCAAATGCCTTACCTCCATACTATCTTTCCAGCCCCCAACCTCCTTGAATTCTTATGTCACGTTGTATGTAAAGTTTTCCTGGATGTCCTCTACCATGTTCCACATACTCACCATCTATGGAAGGTTCCATACTTGGAATAGACATGTTAAGTATGAGCTGAGATGAGGATGGAAATACAATAAAGAAATACAATAAAGAAAAGATAAGATCCCGATATAAATGTCTGGTACCTAAAGATTACTAGAGTCACCAAATTTCAGTAACCATGTAAGTCAAATATTTATAACCAAGTTCTCCAAACTTTCAGTCCATACGTCACTTAGCCAGCCCACTAATTCCCCTTTGAATCACAAGAGATATTCAGATTTTCCTGCTGTTATACTGACCTAATAAAAAAAAATATAATTTTTTTTGGTTCTACACTCAAATCGTTCATGGCAGGAGAGAGAACTATATGGGATGCTGGGAATTGAACCCGGGTCAAGCCAGCCCAGCTAAGAAATTTCTAAGATGATAGTCAATGGACTTGATTTAAGCAGAGAGTTTTGGTTAGTTTATCTGCATTTCAGATAATAAATCAAACTTGATTGGAGGGGTACACTTAATTTTCTACAAGAGATGATCTTATCAAACATTTATGTTTTAATGTAAATTCCAAACACATAGGAGAAAGGGATTGTATCTGTTATTTATCACATGTCAAAAATACTTAGTATGATGTCTGCTACATAGTCCACACATAATAAGTATTTTTATTTTTTTTGGAAAGTCATCAGCCGAGATTCAGCCTCCTTTCTTGATGTGGGTACAAGAGCACTGAGCTCTGAGCCCTAGCCAGGATATAGTCTCTTTCCTGTACTTGAGGGTCAGCACCCTTTTCGGGGCCTGCTGCCAGCTCAGCTATGCTCAACTTTGCTCTCATAAAATATATAGAGATATCTCACATAAAGTTAATAATTGTGAAATTAGTTCTTCATTCTTATTTCTTAATATAAGCTGACATTTAAAAAGCAGTCTCATTTGAAGTTGTAATAGCCAAGTTATAGCGTTATTGTTCAAGTCTGTTTATTTAACTACTTGCATATAAGATTTTATTTCAGAGGCCAGAGTGATAGCACAGTAGTAGGGCATTTGCCTTGCATGCGGCCAATCCAGGACAGACCTGGGTTCAATCCCCGGCATCCCATGTGGTTCCCCTGGCTCACCATGAGCAATATCTGAGTGTAGAGCCAAAAAAATTTTTTTCCCTTTCATTAGGTCAGTCTAACAACAGAAAATTCTGAATACTGTGATTCAAAGGGGGAAAAAATAAGAGTCAAAAGGGGCCTACAGGGGTCAGATAGGTAGTATAGCAGGTAAGGTGTTTGCCTTGCACAATGCCAACCCAGATTGCATTCCTGGCACCCACACCATATTGTTCCCAGAGCATTACCAGAAATGATCCTTGAGTTCAGAGGCAGAAAACAGTTCAAGAACAAAAGAATATAGGGGACTATAGGTTTGAGAAGAATAAACTAACCCCTAAAAGAGAGAGAGAGGTCAGGAGTAAACAGGCTCAAGAGAAGCCTGATAGTGAACATTGAGTAAGAGAAAGTGATTAGTTCTTCATTATGATATAATTCCTCAGCTGGATTGTGTTAAAACCAAAATCCAGTGTCAACTGAGCACTGAGAATGAATATCTGAGAATGAGGAGGGCAACAGCACTCAGGGGTTATTAAGAGACAGTAGCAGTCAGAAAACAAAGGCATTCAAAGCCATCATGAAAATATCTCTAGAGGGGCTCGAGCAGTGGAGCAAGCAGTAAGCATCTGCCTTGCATGTGCTAGCCTAGAAGGGACCACAGTTTGATCTCTCTGTATCCCATATAATTTCCCCAAGTCAGGAGTGATTTCTGAGTGCATAGCCAGGAGTAAACCCCTGAAGGTCACTGGGTGTGGCCCAAAAACCAAAGGGAAAAAAAGAAAATGTCTCTAGCATGCACAATTGTCAATAGATTTAGAAAACAGAAAAGTACTTCCTGAAGCAATTCATAAGACACTGAAAGATTCCTCGAAAATCTGGAAATTGAGCTACTATATAATTAAGCTATACCACTCCTAGGTTAGAAAGACAAAACACAATACAAAAATGCCTCTGTACACCTATATTCATTGCAGCAATATTTACAATATCCAGAAAATGGAAACAACAAAGATGCCTGACATCAAATGAATGGCTAAAAAATAGTGGGACATATACACAATGGAATACTATGCAGCCTTCAGGAGAGATAAGTAATGAAATTTTCCTATACATGTGTGGACATGTAAGTTATTATGCTGAGTGAAATAAGCTAGAGGGAGAGAGATAGACACAGAATAATCTCATTCACCTATGGTTTTTAAGAAAATAAAATAAATTATTGTAATAATACCTACAGGCAATAGAGATGAGGGCTGGAAGGACCAGCCATGGTATGAAGCTTACCACAAAGAGTGGGTGAGTCCAGTTAGAGAAATAACTACATTGACAACTATCAGGATAATGGCAGTAAGTGAGAGAAATAGAATATCTGTCTCAAAGACAGGCAGGGGGTTGGGGAGAAAGAAGTTGGAGGCATTGGTGGTAGAAATGTTGCACTGGTGAAGGGGGGGGTGGCTCTTTTTATAACTAAAACCCAACTACAAACATGTTTGTAATCATGGTGCTTAAATAAAGATATTTAAAAAATAAATAAGTAAAACACTGAAAGATAGAACACAAAGTACTATATCTTTGAATAAGAAGTTGAAAAGAGGATGTAAAATTAGATTTGGCACCTTAAAAAGAAAGGTATCTTTCAAGGACTGAAGAAGTTAAAACTTATAATGAGTCCTAAAAAGACCTAAGCCCATTCAGCTTCTTAGATTAAAACTCTGAAATGGTATTTTAGTTTTCAATCATAAATAAACATTAATAATACTTTCTATAACCAAGTATATATATATATGTATTTACCCATATACGTATATATGTACATATATCTGCATCCATACACATACATGCATACTCTGAACAAATATAAGTGTAATGATGATATATTTATATGATTACCAGTTTTCTTATTTATTCAACCATGAATGAGTATTTTTGATTACTCATCTGCAAATAATAGAAAAATATTAGTGAAAGAACAGGCTTGCCCTAAAAACTGACTGAAGAGATTATTAAAGACAATCATGAATCGCAGCCAGGGACTGCCCTTTCATTTCAGCTTGATTCCTTGCATGCAAGTACAAGTTTTGTCCAGAGCTGGACCTCAAACAAGTTCTCCTCCCATATAGGTCCTTGACTACACAACCCAACCAAAGCCAAGTTTCCTGCTTCTGACGGTTCTGCTCTCAAGGATTGTACTCCAAGAAAACAACATAGATCCACACTGCATACTCAGAAGATTAACATTTATACACAAACTCACACACACATACACACCAGATTAATTATAAGTAAATGAGGACTAATTATTATATTCTCCAAATAAGTTTAAGAGAATAGGGAAGATTTATGTATTGGTTGGAAAATTTGTTGCTTTCTATCTTAACTTAAATTTTAATTAAGAACAATAATAATTTTTTTCTTTGTATAGGTCCTTCACATTTTTAGTCAAGTTGAGTCCAAAATATTTGAGTTTGTGTGGCATTACTGTGAATGGGGTTGTTTTCTTAATGTCCATTTCTTCCTTATTACTATTGGTGTATAAATAGGCCATTAATTTTTGTGTTAATTTTGTAGCCTGCCACCTTGCTATATGAGTCTATTGTTTCTAGAAGCTTTTTGATAGAGTCTTTAGGGTTTTCTGAGTATCATGTCATCTGCAAACAGCGAGAGCTTGACTTCATTCTTTCCCATCTGGATTCCCTTGATATCTTTTATTGCCTAATTGCTATAGCAAGTACTTCCAGTGCTATGTTGAATAGGAGTGGTGAGAGGACACCCTTGTCTCATGCCAGAATTTAAAGGAAAACCTTTTAGTTTTTCTCCATTGATGATAATATTTGCCACTGGCTTGTGGTATATGGCCTTAACTATATTGAGAAAGGTTCCTTTCATTCCCATCTTGCTGAGAGTTTTGATCAAGAATGGGTGTTGGACCTTATCAAATGTTTTCTCTCTGCATCTATTGATATGATCATGTGATTTTTATTTTTCTTGTTGTTGATGTTGTGTATTATGTTGATAGATTTATGGATGTTAAACCAGCCTTGCATTCCTGGGATGAAACCTACCTGATCATAGTGGATGATCTTCTTAATGAGGCATTAATTCTCTTTGCCAGGATTTTGTTGAAGATCTTTGCATCTGCATTCATTAGCGATATTGGTCTGTAATTTTCTTCTTTTGTAGCATCTCTCCAAGAAATAAGAGAGGACACGCAGAAATGGAAACACATACCCTGCTCATGGATTGGCAGGATTAACAGCATCAAAATGGCAATACTCCCCAAAGCATTGTATAGATTTATGCAATCCCTCTAAAGATACCCATGACATTCTTCAAAGAAGTGGATCAGGCACTTTTAAAATTCATTTGGAATAATAAACACCCTAGAATAGCTAAACAATTATTGGAAAAAAGAATATGAGAGGCATTACTTTCCCCAACTTTAAACTTTACTACAAAGCAATAGTTATCAAAACAGAATGGTATTGGAATAAAGACAGGCCCTCAGATCAGTGGAATAGGCTTGAATACTCAGAGAATGTTCCCCAGACATACAATCACCTAATTTTTTATAAAGGAGCAAGAAATCCTAAATGGAGCAAAGAAAGCCTCTTCAACAAGTGTTGTTGGAACAACTGGCTAGCCACTTGCAAAAATTAAACTTAGACCCCCAGTTAACATCATGTACAAAGGTAAAATCCAAATGGATTAAAGACCTCGATATCAGACCCCAAACCATAAGATATATAGAACAACATGTAGGCAAAATACTCCAGGACATTGAGACTACAAGCATCTTCAAGGAGGAAACTGCAATCTCCAAGCAAGTGAAAGCAGAGATTAACAGATGGGAATATATTAAGCTGCGAAGCTTCTACACCTCAAAGGAAATAGTGCCCAGGATACAAGAGCCACCCACTGAGTGGGAGAAACTATTCACCCAATACCCATCAGATAAGGGGCTAATCTCCAAAATATACAAGGCACTGACAGAACTTTACAAGAAAAAAACATCTAATCCCATCAAAAAATGGGGAGAAGAAATGGACAAACACTTTGACAAAGAAGAAATACAAATGGCCAAAAGACACATGAAAAAATGCTCCACATCACTAATCATCAGGGAGATGTAAATCAAAACAACTATGATGTACCACCTCACACCCCAGAGATTGGCACACATCACAAAAAATGAGAACAAACAGTGTCGGCGGGGATGTGGAGAGAAAGGAACTCTTATCCACTGCTGGTGGGAATGCCGTCTAGTTCAACCTTTATGGAAAGTGATATGGAGATTCCTCCAAAAACTGGAAATCGAGCTCCCATACGATCCAGCTATATCACTCCTAGGAATATACCCTAGGAACACAAAAATACAATACAAAAATCCCTTCCTTACTCCTAGATTCATTGCAGCACTATTTACCATAGCAAGACTCTGGAAACAACCAAGATGCCCTTCAACAGACGAATGGCTAAAGAAACTATGGTACATATACACAATGGAATATTATGCAGTTGTCAGGAGAGATGAAGTCATGAAATTTTCCTATACATGGATGTACATGGAATCTATTATGCTGAGTGAAATAAGTCAGAGAGAGAAAAAAAATACAGAATGGTCTCACTCATCTATGGGTTTTAAGAAAAATGAAAGACATTCTTGCAATAATCATTTCAGACACAAAAGAGAAAAGAGCTGGAAGTTACAGCTCACCTCATGAAGCTCACCACAAACAGGTATGAGTTTAGTTAGAGAAATAACAACGTTTTGAACTATCCTAATAATGAGAATGTACGAGGAAAATAGAAAGCCTGTCTAGAGTACAGGAGGGGGTTGGGTGGAAAGGAGGGAGATATGGAACATTGGTGATGGGAATGTTGCACTGGTGATGGGTTGTGTTCTTGACATGACTGAAACCCAAACACAATCATGTATGTAAACAAGGTGTTTAAATAAAATATATATAAAAGAACAATAATAATTGGACCTCAGATTGTTTGCACACCTGGTGGGTTACTGATCCTCCCCTAATCAATAATTGTACTCCACCCTAGGGTGTTATCTGGTGATAGTATATTGGATTATTTCTCACTTGGTATTCTTCTCCCATCCTAGGGTGGGAACTGATTATTGTCAATAAAAGCAGAGGTCTGAGGAAGGCAGGGGCTCATTTTTCGATCTTCTTCCACTGAGCTGAGCTCCATCTTAGGATCAGAAAGCTTGGGTAGTTTGAATTCCTTCCTTAAGCACTAGATTTCTGAATCCATTCACTGTGTGGATTATTTCCTGCAGATCCCTACAACAAGAATTGTTCTTCCTGATCTAATCGGACAGGGGAATGGGAATTACCTTCCTGTCTGGGAGCTCAGTTGGAAGCAAACCTCAACCAATCTCCTAGAGAACATGATCCTTCATACACGAATGCCTATTCTTCACCAGTGCACATTTCTCACCATCATAACTAAATCTTAGTCAGGAACCATTTTGTAACTGTGTAGCTCACCATGCCTAAGTAAAAAATTAAAAAATTAAAAATTTTGATACAATAAAAATATTTTTTAAATTGTATGTGTGCTTGCTGTGGACTCTGAAGAGCTCAAAAGTCAGGCTGCTTTTCTCTAACCTTCCAATGAAGCAACTCACCAATAATTTCCACATTGCTCAGTGGAATAATCTATTCCACATTTCACATGTCAGCAACATTTGATATGGTAGATCTCTCCCTGCTTTTCAAACACTTTTCTCACCTGATTTCTAGAATAAGATTCTCCTTCCCCACAGACTTCCTGTTTCCAATCTCCTTTGGGGACACGTTCAAATCTTCCCATTCCCTAAGCACCAGAGGGCCCCATTCCAAAGCCTTTTTAGTTCTTTATGTGGCCTCAATTAGTTTGTGAAGTTTGGCATGTTAATTTTTTTCTATAGTTCTTCAACCGCAAATTTATTTATTTGCCACTTCCAAGATCATGCTTTAATAAACATCTCAAACTTCTTATGACTAAATCAAGCTTCTTTCTCAAGTCCTTCCTTCAAAAATGTCTTACCCAGACTCCTTCAGTTCAAGCAATGAAAACTTTGTTGAGTTATTCAAGAGAGAAATTTATAAGTGACATATATTTATATTTTTCTTATATTCAGTTCATCAAAAATGTTTTTTTTAGTTCTTTGTTTTTTGGGTTTGGGGGCCACACTCAACAATGCTCAGGGCTCTAGATTCAGGATCCCTGCAGAGCTCAGGGGACCATATGGGATGCCAGGGATAAAAGTTGGGTAGGCTGCATGCAAGGCAAATGCCTTCCTACTATACTATCACTCAGGCCCCTTCATCAAGATATTTTATCGGTGCTACCAATAAATTAAATTTATTAAATAAATTTATTAAATAAATAATTAAATCAGCATTTATTACAGCTTTAAATTCTCCTCATCTAAAGATTCACCATTACTCACTCAACTCTTATAAAAAGCCTCCTGACTATATTCCTTGTTTCATTTTTTGTTCTCCATAGTCATTTCTCAACACAGTACTCAAAATAATTCTGTTAAAATATTTCAGATCCATAACACACCTCTGCTAAAAAAAAAAATTAATGACTATCCATTTGCTCTAAAGAAATAAAATCTTCAAAATAGACTAAACAGTTACATAACAGGGTCTTTCATTTTTTTCAAGCTCTTGTCCAGCCATTTTCTTGTTCCATCAAAAATTGCAGATTTAAAATGCTAGAAATTATTTATGAGCACAAGTTAAGTGGTTTTGAATATTCTGCTAAATTTCTCACAACTGCAAGAGTTTGCCTTTATTTAGGCTGAGGGTTAAAAAAAGTGCTCAAAGAGATGGAGACTACAACCAAGCAGGCTGTTTTCAGGCTCAGCCCAAGGATACACTGGTGTTTGGGCCCTGCAATGCCAGGAGCCACAAGGGCCACTCAAGCAGTGCTAAGAGCCTCTGGGGCAACAACCAGCAGAGTTTGGCAACCTCCAGAAATATATCCTAAAGCAGGACAGATGAGGTGCAAGATATTAGACAGATATGCTATAAAGGAAGGACAGGGAAAGGGCAGAAGTGCAACAAGGGGACATGGGTGGTAGAAAATGTGCTGTGGTGAAAGGATGAGTGTCAACATTGTATGACTGAAACTCATTCATGAAAAATTTTGTGACTGTATCTCACCATGACTCTATTTAAAAAAGTTTTTAAAAGATTAGGGGGGGAAAAAAGAGATCAGACAGGAGTTGTATCCCCTTACTACCTCTCTGACTCCTACTTTTCCATTATTAAACAAATATAGTACATGCATTTCTTTTATTTATCTTCTATTTCTTTTTATGTACATTTGTGGAACTTTTTAAGATAACATCTTTATTTAAGCACCATGATTTCAAACATGATTGCAGTAGGGTTTCAGTCATTAAAAGAACACACCCCTCACCAGTTCAAAATTCCCACCACCAATGTCCCCATCTCCCTCCTCCCACACCTCCTGCTTGTATTCCAGTCAGACATTCTATTTCTTTCATTCCTTCACATTGTCATGATAGTTTTTAGTGTAGTTATTTATCTAACTACATTCACCATTCTTTATGATGAGCTTCATATCATGAGCTGGTCCTTCTGGCCCTCATCTCTACTGTCTCTGGGCATTATTACAATAATGTCTTTTTTTTTTTTTTGATTTTTGGTTTTTGGGTCACACCCGGCAGTGCTCAGGGGTTACTCCTGGCTCCATGCTCAAAAATTACTCCTGGCAGGCTAACGGGACCATATGGGACATTAGGATTCAAACCAATGACCTTCTGATGAAAGGCAAACTCCTTAACTCCATGCTATCTCTCCGGCCCCAATGTCTTTTATTTTAATAAGTGATATCAAGAGCATTTAGATAGGAAAGGAAGAAGTCAAGCTCTCACCGTTTGCAGATGACATGATAATTTAGAAAAACCTAAAGACTCTACCAAAAAGCTTCAAAAACAATAGATTCATATAGCAAAGTGGCAGTCTACAAAATTACATGCAAAAATTAATGATCATTTTTTTTCCTTTTCTTTTTCCCCCTACATAGGCACAATAACTATTGGGGATATTATAGAGGTAATTCCTTTGACCTAGGAGATATAGGGTTTCTCCACCCCTGAAGTATACTGTCATGGGATTAATTATAGACTTCTTGTATGATCATTTACTCTCCCCTTGTTGCTTTCATGGTGTATGATTAATGATCTTCTTATACACCAATAACAATAAAGAAGAAATGGACATTATAAAAACAATCCCATTCACATTAATATCACACAAACTGAAATATCTTGGAGTCGACTTAACTAACAAGTTGAAAGACTTATGCAAAGAAAACTGCAAAACGCTGCTTCAAGAAATATAAGAGGACACAATGAAAAGGAGACGCATACCTGCTCATGGATTGAGAGAACTAACATTATTAAAATGGCAATACTCCCCAAAGCATTGTACAAATTTAATGCAATCCTTCTAAGTATACCTATGACATTCTTCAAAGAAGTGGATCAAACACTCCTGAAATTCTTTTGGAACAATAAACATCCACGAATAACTAGAGCAACACTTGGGGAAACTAACATTTGTAGAACTCTAATTTCAGGGCCTTTGCAATGTTTTCAAATCCAGAAGGGTTTCTCACATTCAAAAAATAAGGTTTCTAGATTTATTGAGGCTCTGTGTTTCAAGTAGAAAATTTCTTCACACAATACTGCCACCAGTCTGTCAGCATCCTTTCATCACTAGCTTGATCCCTTTTCAACCCCAAACCCTACTTAGCAAATTTAGTTCTGTAGATTCTCAGAGTCTGTTATCATTGGCCATAAGGTATACTCTTTGAATATTTCTTTATTATTCATTTATAAGAGATTATTCAATCGTTCTCCCTTTGACCCATTTGATTCAGCATGACACCCTCTAGTCCCATCCAAGTTTCAAAAAATTTCATGATTTCATGATTGAGTAGTCCACAGTATTTTTGTGCTCATGAAGTAGATGCCAAGGAGTCGCATTGTTTGGTCATATGGACACTGTACTCCTAATTTTTTGAGCTCTCTCCATACTATTTTACATATAATCTAAACCAAAATGACAATCCTATCACCAGTAAATGAGGATTCCTATTCTATATATCCAACCGAAACTAATTATTTCCCATCTTTCTGATATTTTCTCTTGTAAATGAGGATTCCTATTCTATATATCCCACCGAAAGTGATTATTTCCCATCTTTCTGATATTTTCTCTTGTCAGTGTTTCTAGTGAAATCTCTCTTTTTTTTTTTTATTTATACTTCCTTAATGCTAAGTGAACAACACTTTTTCATATACCTAGTGGTCATCTGTATGTCTTCTTTGGGGAACTACCTATTCATCCCCTCTCACGTTTTCTGACAGGATTTCAGGATTTTTTTGATATTATATTTTATAAGTGCCTAATGAATTTTAAATATTAGCCCTTTACCAGATGTATGATGAATAAATATTTTCTCAAATTAAAAAAGAAATAAGGCTCCATTATTGTTATTCACACTCCATGAATCCTTTTGACAATAAAATCATACCTAGAAAGATTTATCTTTGAATATAAATTTATTTTACATATTACATCTCTAATCATAGTACTATATTATGCCACATAATAAAACATACCTTTAAAATGTTATAAACTTATACATTGTTATATAATATATATAATTACCCAATTAATTAGATAATAGTTTACATTTATTATAAAATTAAGGATGCATTACTTATTCTGCAGTATATAAAAATTCAAATTTTTAATTAGTACCTTAAGATTCATGAAACTTTTTTCACACAAGTTTACCAAGTTGATATATTCATTTCCTAACTCAAATTAGGTTGTATCTCCCTGCCCACCCCCAAAATTCCATTATTGAATTAAGAGATATCACATTAGAAATTTAATTATTTCTTCCTTTTCATAAAAGTTTAGGATTTCAAATTAATGTAAAAAGTCTTCTACAAATAGGAGCATAGCTGTCTTTATAATTTTATGTGCATATTTTTCTTAATATTCAAGCCTTTTTCTATTATACTGCTGGAAGGCAAGATTTTTATCTCAAGACTAAAACTAAGCAATTTACCATGTTTAGGCAGGATGATTTATAATCTTTAATAGGAGAAAAGAGAAATATCAGAGTAGCTCTTCAGTACTATATATATATTTACTAGATGTTTTATAAAGAACATTTCACTTATCTGTTATTATTATTTCTAGAATAACTCAGTTTTATATTATTGTTATTATTTACAGAGGAAAAAGATTTTGGTTAAGGAGATTGACACAGGTCAGAATAAAAACTACTAGACTAAAAAATACCTACTATAACACTCTACTTCCTGGTCTAAGTGATCAGAGTTGCAAATTTCAATGACTTCAGGCCATTTTCTACTATAAAATCAAGGATAAAAATATCTCATAATTCTTTTAAAACCAAAGTCTGTCCATTTTCTTAAAATTTATTAGTTGTTCATTTTATAAACTAATATATACCAAACCACAGTTTTTGAATTAAGGTGATCTTTTTACTCCATAAATTTAATGTTGATCCCAGTATTTAATCATGATTTGTGACAGTGAAGTATGTATATTTCAATGGATGTTTATTTTCAACATGTTTCTACAACTGTTATGTGATGAGGTCCTATCTTCTATTTTCTAACAGAATAATACTAACCAGTTCTTAATATGAAGTAACTAATTCAAATTTAAAGTCTAATTTTAATTTACTTCTGTGCTGTACCACGATACCTAATCCTAGCAAATTTGGTTCAAAAACACTTTCATCAGAGTTTGGAGACAAGACAGTGTAGTTGACTTGTCTTGCATGAGGCTGTCCAGACTTAAACCCATGGAACCATATATGTTTCCTTGTGTATGGCAAAGCATAGCCTGGAGTAAGCCTTGAACACTGCTGGGCACACATCTGCTACCCTCCCTGCCCCCATAAAAGACTGTCATCATTCTCTAAATATGTATCCAATTTAAAAATTTAATTATTTTTTCTTTTTATAAACATCTCTATTACTGTTCTCTTATCCAAAGGACAGGTTACATTTTAATCACTTGTACATTTACATTTAATCACTTGTTTAGCTTGTAAAGCTAAACAGAAATCACTCATTTTGTTGATTCTTTATAAATTTTTAGCCAGCCCCTGAAAGAAGAGAAACGAGAAAGAAGTTGCCTAAAAGTGTCAGTGAAAGGGCACCAAGGATAAACTTTCCTCACAACACAAAGTTTGCCTCACTTCCTCTTTAAATGCCTGATCATCTTGACAATATCTCCTTGTTGTGTTAAAATCCACTTAATCTCCACCATGGTTTTACTCGTGTACAAAGAACATTCTGACTTCTTTGCAAAAATAAATAAAATTGAATTTGGCTGACCAACACCATATGATTCTGAATCATTTCCCCATGTGTAACATTGAAGTCAGCTGGCATTATTTCTTTTTCACAGAATTTGGCAATTGCAAGCCATCTGACCATGGGACATTTATTATTCAGCAACTACCTCATAGGCACACATCCTAAATAGCTTCAGGGGAATCTGGGGCTTCCCAGGGGAGGGATTTGAGAATGAGTGACCATTAGAAGAGTACAGAAAAAAAATCACCAGTCTCAAATTTTTAAAAATTCTAAATTTGAGTCATAACTCAATGGTGTCTCTGTATGGAGCAAGTCACTTCTTTGAACTTTAGCTATTTCATCTAAAACCTGTACACAATATGGTTCATTTCACAGGATTTCCAACAATGAAATATGTAAACATTTGTCAAAAACAAGAACAAACTCTCAATAAATGTATTTATTTTAAATTAGACAACAGTCTTTTCCCTTCAAGGTCATGGTGTAAGGCTCATGAAATAATTTAGGATATTTTCCCTAACAAGATTACATACCCTGAACCCAGATTTACATGTACTCACTAAAGTGTAGAGTTTTCAAGTAGTGGATGCTTAACTGAGTGAACTGAGATGCACAGTTACAACGTTGTTCATAATTGTGTTTAAATCAAAGTCCAACACCTATCCCTTCACCAGCACACATTTCTCACTATGATTGTCCCCAGTTTCCCTTCTACTGTCCTTCACTTCTAATGGCAGACGTTTTATCTCTCACTCACTTGGTCACTTTCTCTGTCTTTGTCTTTCCTTTATAAGCAAAGAGATTTGCAATATTGTTACTAAAAGCATATCATAACTATCACAATACCTCTTTCAACACTCAGTTCTTTTCCAGAAAGATTGTTTATAACTACCAGGGTCATAGTGGTCCTTTCTCTGTTTTAACTGCACTCTCCTAACACACCTTGTCACAAGCATTCTGTCATGGACTACTCCTCTAGGCCCTCATTTATGTTGTATCTGAATAATATTGCTGTTGGGTTACACCTTATTTTACCTAAAACTAAGTGCATCCCTGGTTTTTTTGCATCTATTTGTTTACAACTTGGTTTTACCCAAAACAAAAATTACCTTATATGTATATGAGGGCAGGACAGGCTCAGGATAGCTGCCCCACATTGGGGTGGTCTCTGTATTCAATAAAAATGGCATTTCTGGCAGGCAGCTTGTGCTCCCTACTAGGTAAAAGACTGCCAGACTACTAGTGTTTCACCTTCAGCCTGGTTTAGATGATTTCATGCATGACCCTGATTCTGACTCGTTCACCTGGGGTTGTAGATAAGGTGCATGGGGTGATTTTACATATTAATATACTGGTTTTGTTAATATCCCTCAAATGAGTGTGATCATTCTATGTCTGTCCCCCTCTCTTTCTCTCACTCTAACTCATTTCACTCAGTAAGATAATCTCATGTACAATCCAATTTCATGACCTCATTTTTCTAACAGCTGTATCATATTCCATTGCATAGATATGCCACAGTTTCCTTTATCCACTTATCTGTTCTCAAGCACTTGTGTTGTTTCCAGATTCTGGCTACTGTGAATAGTGCTGCAATGAACATGGGCATACAGAGGGTTTTACTGCCTTGTGTTTTTAGGCCTCCAGGGTATATTCTTGGGAGTGGTATTGCTGGTTTGTAGGAAAGCTCAATTTCTCTATTTTTGTGGACTTTCCATATTGTTTTCTAAAATAACTAGACAAGTTGACATTCCCCCCAAAATGCTAAATTTTTAAAAAAGAAACATAATAAACACTGAAAAATTGAAGGAATTCCTATTCCTGAGAGCTCTGTTCAAATGACTTAAAAAATCCTCTCAAAAGTTCTATCTCCTGGGGCCGGGCGGTGGCGCTCGAGGTAAGGTGCCTGCCTTACCTGCGCTAGCCTAGGAGACGGACCGCGGTTCGATCCCCCGGCGTCCCATATGGTCCCCCAAGCCAGGAGCGACTTCTGAGCGCATAGCCAGGAGTAACCCCTGAGCGTCACCGGGTGTGGCCCAAAAACCAAAAAAAAAAAAAAAAAAAAAAAAAAAGTTCTATCTCCTAATACCATCAGACTGGGGATTAGGATTTCAAAATATGTACTTGGGTAACATAAACATTTAGGTTACAACAAATTGATAGTTTTATTTTAATTGTTTTATTATTTATAACGTTTTTCATCATTTTTCTCTCTTTAAAGGTATTTACATATTTGAATTTGGGAAAATAGTGCAATAAAAGAGTTTCAGGGTTTTATATTATTGTTTATCTTATTTATTATTGTTTATTATATATTGTATATTATATAATTATATATTGTATGTATTTATTTATATTATTGTTTCATTTTGGAGCCAGAGTAAGAAACGCTAACTCCTGGTTCTCTGCTCACAGAACACTTACTGGCAGTGCCCACTAGACCATCTACTAAGCTAAGGGTCAAATTTGGGCCAGTTGCCTAGAAAGCAAGACCTCATCTCCTGTTCCATCTCTTCATTCTAAAAGTTTTTAAATAAAATTATAATGTTCCTTTTTTTAACAGATTTGTAGTCAATCTAAAGTACAATCTGCATGCTCTGAATAGAGAAATCAAGGTCATTTTGTCTTCTTCTTGAAGTCTACACGTTCTATTCACAATAGAAGTGTATCATGCCTAAAATGATCTTTTCTCAGCATTCAATTGAATGAAAATTGTGAGTACATATGTGACAAGATTGTAGGACAGCAATTTATAGAATAGAGATATCTGTTAAGTATGATCCATGGGATCCATAGGATCTCTTAAGACCACTAATGTGATTTATGTGTGCCAATGAAAAGATAAAATATATTTATTGCTGTCTAAAATTAATGATTACTAGTTATATTAATATTAATATGCTTTAATATACTATGTTCTGGAAAACTAAACAACCATTTGCAAAGACTTTCTCATCTAAAAACTTCTGACACAATATGGTATATTTTAGCACAGAAATCCACTCAGAAATTTTTCTGATTTTGTTTGGTTTTATTGGTGTGTGTGTGTGTGTGTGTGTGTGTGTGTGTGTGTGTGTGTGTTATATTTGTTAATTTGGGGGATACACTTGATCGTGCTCAGGATTTATTTCTGGCTCTGAATTCTGGAATTCCTTCTGGCAGAGCTCAGGGATGATCTGTAGTGCCAGAGATAGAACTCAAACTGATCACGTGCAAGGCAATAGGCCTACCTGCTGTCTATCCCCACACACCAGGCTCTTCTCACTTTACAAAATACAGGACATTCCAGAAGGTTGACTTTAACAATCATGACTAAACAGAATTTTTCCTAGAACTATAAAAAAGACCTTGGGTTTAGACGACTAACATGTCTGGAGCCTCTAGTCAGTCTCATGAAAATATGCTTCAAGATTAGAGACACCATGTATCCTTTAGGCAAAGGGAATTCCCTTTCTAATTTACCCAATATTTACTGCACCTAAAAAAAAACTTGCCACATCTGCCCCACTTTTACTTTTTTCTTCTTTTAATTATATATATATAAGTTTTAGATAGAAACTTTTGCTTTTTTATTTTACATAACAATGGAACACAAATTATATTGTTCTGCCTCATCTTTCTATGTCTTCCTACAAATTGACAAAGAATAACAAAAAAAAAAGTGAATGGAATTCAGGGCCAAGCATCTCAGGTGCATTGAGTGGAAATAATGGTCAGACCTAAATACCCAAACCAAAGTCAATTACAATATAATCAAGAGATCCAAACTACAACAAGCTATATACAAAAGGGACCTGATGCCCTAGCAGTTCAGGGGGCAAAGGGTTGAGGTATGGGATGCATACTGGGAACTATGGTGGAGGGAGGTCAACACTGGTGGTGGGAATGGCCCTAATTCACTGTCACCATGTACCTGAAATACAAGTGTGAAATATTTGTAATTCACATTGGTCTCAATAAAATATTTTTTAAAATGCATGACAGAAACTCTAAGATTAATATAGATTTCTTTAGACTGAACATTACCTCATTATAATTAATCAATTACATACAATAGACTAGATTAAAAAACACTGTACTGCAGTCAGCTACCATTTACAAAAGTACATCAAAGTTAATAAAAAGCTATAGTAATGTAATTGCCATGGTCTGAAACAGATTGAAAAAATACAAATAATCAGAATTTAGACACTGGTGAAATAAAAAGAAGTGGATGATTAAAAAAATAAAAAAAATAAAAGCTATAGTTGAGGTCTTCGTTTTCTCAATAAATTAGATAAATTAATTTCCATAAATCTCATTCAAAGTTAAAGCAAAAATAAGAATTAAAGTCAATTCCCATTGAACTAGATTAGATATTATGAACAATGAGAATAAAAGATAAAATATACCATGAAGCTTTTCATTTAAAACTTTTCCTTTTCAGCCTTCTCATCAGTAGGCCAGTACAAACATAGTCACTTCTAAGGAAACGATTTTCTGTAAACTCAAACAGACAATAAATCACAGGGAAATCTAAATGGTTGGTGTTTCTATGCAATTCATAACTTGAATTGCCTGCAGGTTGGAACTGCAGCCAATAATACAATGACCCTGTCCTGGTTCAGTTTCACATTAAGTTATTTCTAATGGTTGTTAACAAGAGTCTTCCGAATAAATAAAAAATTCTTCCCCAGAACTTTGCCCCTAGTCAAGGACAATCAAATTCCTAAAGAAGATATAAATAAAAGTAAATATAAAGGTTGGAAGTAATAGCACAAAGAATAGGGTATTTACCTTGTATGTGGCCAACCCAAGTTCAGTCCCCATACGGTTCAGTATCCCATATGGTCCCTGGAGCCTGCCAACAAAAACCAAAAGTAAAAAGGTAAATACACATTTTCTTTAATAAAATGTTCATTTTTTCTTGCACACTGATGTTGACAACTTTTAAAGAAACATATGAACTATGATTGAAAGTGTTTTAATTCTCACCACAAAATAACTCTTATTATCCCTTACTATTACATTTTTAGTGAAGTATGAGTCAGATATCTTGACTACCTACTCTTGACATTTCCAAAATAGAGGTAGAGGTTATCCTTATAAGATGCTCCAGCTTGTCAGCCTCAACAATGTCACTCCTACTGATGGTATCCTATCATAATTGAATATCTCAGGACTTCTTATTATTAGGAAAGCTCAGAGCATGTCAGAACACTTCTACCAGTACAGATCTCAGTACAAATTACTAAGGATAACTTGCTCCCCAGAGAGCTATTTGTATATTTTTTTTCTCAACTAAATGTTGAAACATTTTTCTCAGTACATTTTTCTCAGTTCAGATGCTGTTTTAAAATATATTAGCTCATGAGGACTTTGAACGATCTGAGTTTTTGACTCTGATTTCATTCTGAAAGTAATAAAAGAACATTCTACATTTTTTAAAAATTAAATATGATTAAATGAGCTAAGTAGAATATGGTTTTTCAAAACAAAACAGGTTTCATCAGAATATCTTTGTGTCTATCATAGATAAAGTAATGACATTTATGTCGAGTGAAGCCAATCAAGACTTTTTTGCTGTAAAATTTACAGCCTCTCCTCCTTGGCTCAAAATTATAACACCCTCACCTGGAGATTTGATTTGGAAATGTTGTCATTTGTTCTCATTTCCAAAGAGTGAAACAGAAAAATATGTAGTTTATACACAATTATCATTACTCGCTCCTGAATTTATATCTTCTTCACTAATTCATCTCACTAATCTTTCTCACTAAACTTAGATTTTACCCCAAAATGATCTTCAACCAAATACTTTTGTATCCACATTCTATTTAATGGATCCAGAATCTGATTTAGAAAACACTGTAATATTTCTATTTCCTCAAATAATGATACCTTTCAACCCTAAAATAAGTCTGGTTAAATCAAACATGAAGAATTGAATCAGATCTATGCCAGAATCACCTTCTAATTGTAATATGTTTGATTTAAAAGAATAAAAACTAAATGCACAAAAGCAGGAAGGGGTACATCCTTTGACAATGGTCTTGGCAAGAACCTTTTATTGTTAAGATAGCAAAATCTAGTAATCACCTGGTACTACATCACACTAAAAATTATGCAGTAAAAGATATCAACAAAATAAAATGCATACTATAGAATTGAAGAGAATAATTGCAACTTAATTTCATATATGATTGATATCAAATATCTGAAATATTAGGAACTCATAGGCTTCCAACAAACAAAAATAACACAAAACTTGACAACTCCACATATTCTAAAATGTCTTTTATCAAGTGACAACATTGTCAAAGATGAGAAAAAAGAGAAACCACTGGTAGGGATATAAATTGGTGTCGTTTCTATGGAAACAGCATGAAAATTTCTCAGAGAAATTAAAAACAGAATGAACTTCTATATGATCCATATACATATGGAATGTATGTATTTGCATTTGTATATATAAATACACATTTACAGTGGGATATTATTCTGTCTTGGGAGAAAATGCAAATTCATTTGAAACAATATGGATAAAGTTGTGAGGCATGCACATATAGTCCTTAGAGCACTTCCAAGAGACATCCCTGACCACAGAGGCAGGAGTAAGGCCTGAGCACAGCTATGGTCCCAAAACTGAAATATATATATATATATATATATATATATATATATATATATATAAAGTGTAGGTTGTAATAGAGACTGAACCTGTATTACCATTCCTAGAGAAATACCTTCTAAGAGTCGAGAAGAGTCCATGAGGATCTATCCAAACAAAGGTAAATCATTTTCTTAAATCATTCCATCTCTATTCTCTGATTCTGCATCTCCTGTGCAACAATCTAATCACTGCTTAACTGCTCTAATCCCAGTCAATGTTCACTTAAAGACTGACATCAAAAATACAAAAATGATATATATAAGTAATCCCCACTTAAAACTAGTGGGTGGCAACAGATAAATGTTTTAAATGGTTAGTAACAAATCAGAATCTTCATAAATTTTCTTCTCCTAAAAGACTATATGGACAACTTGGTGTATAGTTGTATGGTTATTAATCAAATATTTTTAAGCCCTATCTTTTATGCAGAGGATAGGCTTGTACATGCTCGCCTTTTGTGGTTGTATTAAGCATTCATGGTGGAAGCAATGTGTCATCTCTGGACTCAAGCATTAAACTGCCAGTTCGAGACTTTCCAGAACTCTCATTTCCCTAATGTTGGTGTTTTCTTAATGCTGGTACCTTGGCAACATTTGAATGTGGGCTGGCCTGTCAGCTTCAGTCCTGGAAGGAGGAAAGTGTGGAAAACAATCCTATAGAGGATGATGTCAAGATCCAACTAGAAAAATGAATTGGGAGCCTATTCTTGGACTGACATTTAAAGATAATTTTATGTCTTCTAACATGATTTCCATAGTGGCATAATTACTAAGAAAAATTACTCAGTAAAAACAAAAATAATCCATTTTGCACAATTCTCTTAATCACTCCAATCACTCTACTGCTTAAACATATTATTTTCATCTTACTCTTGATAATACTCTTACTTTTGACATACTCCACAAATAAGCAACATTATCTAGTATTTATCTTTTTCCTTCAAATTTTGTTTAGCATGACATCTTAAAATTCCAGAGCTGTGGCAGCAAAATTCTAAATTTTATCTTTTCTCAAAGCTGAAATTTAGTCTACTGTGTCTATATAATGGCGATTACAAATAATGCTTCAATTTATTTGACCATACATGTGCAATTGTCCTTTTGAATTATTTTGGTATTTTGGAGAATAAGTGCCCAGGAATGGAATCACAGAGAAGATGTACTCATAATTTTTAATAAGTTTCAAAAAAATTAAGTCTAATAAGTTTTCCAAAGAAACTGAACTAAGCAATAGTCCCAACAGAGTGAATGAGTTCCTTTTCACCAGAACTCTCCCAGAACGTACAGTTTCGGAAACTTTTTGATACAGACATTCTCACTGGTGATATCACATGATTATTTTTATTCCATTTTCCTGATAAAATTATGATAAAATACATATTAATATACTTAATGCATCTCTTTAAGACTTCCTGAGGTAGTATCTCTTTATCCCCTCTTTCATTTTTGGGTGGAAATGTTTTTGTTATTATACTTTTAAAATGCTTTATATATCTTAGATATATGCAATTTTATTTGTGAAGTATAGATATTTCTTTCCTAATTAAAATGGTGTCTTTTATTTATTTAACTCACTTTTTTTCACAGTGCAGGATTTTTTATTTGATATAGTCCCATTCCTTTATCTGGGCTTTTGCTTTCTTTGGCAATGAAGTTGTATCACTGAAAAGACTTTGTGGTAAATATACATACAATCCTATCTGTTTCACTTAAATATAGTTTATGCATACAGTCTTGACATAAAATTATTAAATCCATTTTAGTTCATCTTTGTGTATGCATGAGAGGTGGTCTAATATTAAGCTTTTGCATGTTGCTATCCAGTTTTTGTATCATCATTTGTTGAAGAGGCACTTCTTACTCTACTGCAGGTACATATCCCCCCTCCCTCTGTCATAAGCTAATTCTCCAAATATCTTAGGGATTATTTCTGGGTTTTAATTCTGGTTTATTGATCTAAAATTTGTCTTTTTCTGCACCATAGAATTATGATTATTAGAGCATTATATTATAAAATATGAAAATGGATGTCTTTGGGATTTTTTTTGTTTTCAGAATTAATCCTTCATTAGTTATCCTTAGATCTTTATAATTTTTGAAATTTTTGTTTTTTGTCATTAAAAAATGTCATGGAAATCTTAATAAATTTCACTGAGCCTGTAAATTACTTTGTGAAATATGGTCATCTATAATGATGTTGATCCTTCTGATCCATGAACATGGAAGATGTTTCTTTTCTTGTGTTTTATTTCTTTAGTAAGTAATAATACATAGTTCAGAAGTGAACCATGAGTCCCATGTATGGAACCAGCATGGTTTTCTACACCATCACCAGGAATCAGTCTTCTACCAGGGACAGTCCTAAGGCTACTCTGGCATCAACTTGCTGCAGAGTTGATTCATATGACACCCTGGAACTTGGTAAAAGCAACAACTTGCTTTTAGGGCAGAGCTCCTAGCATTGCCACCTAATGGTGAGATGAAACGAGAAGGTGCTCAGTGTCACCCTTACATTGACACAGGATCTGTACAAAAACCATGATCTCCAATTACAGAAACCTAACTGAGACAACCATGATTATAAAAAAATCTTTCACTGGGTCCACAGAGAAGGACTTTGGGGTTAGACAACTTAGTATGCCTAGATCCTGTAGTTGGTCTGATGTCCAGTTACTTCATGGGTAAGGTCACCTTGTTTTAAGACCAAAGGTATTTCTTTTCTATTTCTCCCATATTTTGCTATGTGCATATGCAACAAACAAAAATAAATCTGTGCCACACACACCTTTAATTTTGAATTTTTTTTAATTTCTTATATTTTAAATTGGGGCTCCCACCTTTTTCATAGAACTTGAGACACAGATTACTTCATTTTATCATATTGTCCTGCATTTTTCTATAAAACTAAGGAGAAAGGATAAAACAAAAGCTAGGGGCTAGGGGGAAAGTAGTCTCAGATGCATTGGCAGGAAAATAAATAAAATCAGAACTAAATATCCAAGCCAAAGTCAATGATAATAGAATCAAGGGACATAAACTTTAACAATCTGGAAGGGCCAATTATTTTAAAAGGGCCTGTTATACTGGCAAGACACGGGACAAAAGGTTGTGGTATTGTATGCACTCTAGGTCCAATGGTGGAATGTGTTTAACACTGGGTGGTGGAAAGAGCCATGACTCATTGTATATCTCAAATTCAATTCTAAAGTATTCTGTTGATCATAACGATTTCAATAAAATAAAAATTTTTTAAAAATAAAAAAGAAGTGCTAATACAGATTTTACTAAATAAGTTTTCAATTCTTTTGTTAAATTCTTTCCTAGATCTTTGAATGTATTAAAAATTATCATTGATGAGACAAATTTTTACATTGATTTGATAACCTGTTAGTTCACAGTAAAAATTCATTTTTGCTAAGAGGTTTTTTGCTTAAGTTTTAGGGTTTTTCTACAAACAATAATATAGTGTCTGCAATTAATAAAGTTTAGGTTCTTAATTACTAATTTTGAATTTCATTGATTTTGCTTGATTGCTGTGGCATATTATGTTGAATAGTAATGTTGAAAGTGGACAATGTTGTCTTGTGCCTGATCTTGGAGGAAAAACTTTCCATTTTTCTGTGTTAATGGTGAAATTACTTTTTTGTAATAGTCTTTACAATATTGAGGCAAGTTCCTTTGAATCCCATTTTATTGAGGGTTTTCTTGAATGTACATTGAATCTTGTCCAATATATTCTGCATCTATACAAAATAGCATTTTTTAAAATAAAATAAATATAAACTAAGATTTAAAAAATCACTAGTAAATTCAGCTGGCCTGCACTCTTAGTGATTCATTAATCAAAACAAAGACCAAAAAATCCTCTTGATTTCATATATCTTTTCTGTTGTTTAGCTTTTTATTTCCATATTATTGATGTCTCCTCAGAGATATATTATTTCTTCCCTCTACTTAATTTAGCCTCCTTCCATTTTCCTTTTATGTTCTTAAGATATACAATTAAGTCATGTACTTGTGGCTGTTCTTTTTCCTAATGAATACCTGTACTCTTGTGAACGTCTATCTTAGTGTAGTTTTTACTGTGTTCCATATATTCTGGTAGCTCATTTCTTCATTCACATTTTTATCCAGGAATCATTTATTTCCTTTTTAATTCCTGACAACCCAGTGATTGTTGAGTCAACCACACAATGGTAGTGTTCTGTTAAACTTCAAACTTTTTAGTTTTTTTCCTCAGCTTTCTCTGTATAGTTTATTTTCATCTTCATGTGTGTGTATATGTGGGTGTAGGGTACCTGATATAATTTCAATTTTCTTGATTTTATGGAAATTTAATTAGTGTCGCAGCATATGCTAGAGAATGATTTTTGCACAGTGGAGAAGAATATGTATTCAACTCTTTTGGGATGAAGACATAAATAAATGCCTATTTGATTAATTTATTCATTTTTGAAAGAGAAATATACTTGGATATTCAGTGATTATTTCTAGCCCTGTGCTCATGGTAAGGCTCAAGGGAGCCATATCTAGGTCCAGCAAGTACTTTATTCACAGGTCTATTTCTCTAGCTACATTTATTCTATTACTTCCCTATCCTTAATAACTCTTTGATCTATATAATAAGTTTGTTATTAAATTTCCTATTATTCACTTGTTAATACTTTTCTTCAGACCTAATAGGAATTGCTTTCATATTTTAATGATTTTTCATTTGTTGCATACATGTTAATGTGCATAATGTATGTATGTACACACATAATGTGTGTGAAATTATTATATAATTCCATTGCTACCTAATTTAGAGTTTAATCTATTATGTTTAACAAAAGAATACCCATCTGCGACTTCTTTAATACTGCTGTTTGCCATTTGCTGTATGCCTGCTATTTATTATTTCACTTCAAGCTTGTGCTTGTGCTGGCAGTCTAAGTGAGTCTCTAGTAAGTAAAAGACTGGGTTTCATTATTTTAACTCTTGGGAAACACACAACAATGCTCAGGACTTACTGCTGGCTCTGACATGGGGATCATTCCTGGAGGACCTGGGGAACAACAAGGATGCTGGGATTGAACACAAATAGCCACATGCAAGGCAAGCATCCTATCCACTGTACAATTTCCCAGGGCCCAGACTAGATTCTTCAGTGTGGTTTTGTTTTTTGTTTTGTTTTTATTTTTAATTTTTATTTAAGCACCATGATTACAAATATGTTTGTAGTTGGGTTTCAGTGCAACCTTCCTACCTCCAATGCCCTCATCTCCTTCCTCCCCCACCCACTACCCACTGCCTGTATTTGAAAAAGGTATTTTATTTCTCTCACTCACTACCATTGTCATGATAGTTGTTGGTGTAGTTATTTCTCTAACTGCACTTATCACTCTTTACGGTGAGCTTCATATCATGGACCAGTCCTTTCAGCCCTCATCTCTAATGTATCTGGGTATTATTATAATAAAGTCTTTTACTTTTCTTATTTCCCACAGAGTGAGACTATTCTGTGTCTATCTCTTTCCCTCTGCTCTGATTTATTTCACTCAACATAATAGTTTCCATGTCCATCCATATATAGGAAAATTTCATGACTTCAATTATCCTGAAAGCTGTATAGTATTCCATTGCATATAGGTTCCACAGCTTCTTTAACCATTCATCTGTTGTCAGGCATCTGTTTCCACATTCTGGCAATTGTGAATAGTGCTTCAATAAATATAGGTGTACAGAAGGCATTTTTTGTATTGTGTTTTTGTATTCCTAGGATATATCCCTAAGAGTGGAATAGCTGGATCATATAAGAGCTCAATTTCCAGTTTTTTGAGGAATTTCCATATTGTTTCCCATAAAGGCTGGACTAGATGGCATTCCCATCAGCAGTGAATGAGAGTCCCTTTCTCCCTGTATTTATGTCAGTACTGGTTGGTTTTGTTCTTTGTGATGTGTTCCAGTCTCTGTGGTGGTGTGAGATGATACCTCATTGTTTTTTTTGATTTGCATCTACCTGATGGTTAGTGATGTGGAACATATTTTCATGTGCCTTTTAGCCATTTGTATTTATTTTTTTAAGTAATCATCTGTTCATTTCTTCTCCCCTTTTTTGATGGGTTAGAAGTTGTTGGTTTTGTTGCTGTTGTTGTTAATGTTCTGCCAGTACCTTGTATATCTTAATATTAGTCCCTTGTTTTTTTGTTTTGGGGTCACATCCAGAAGAGCTTAGGGTTAGTCCTGTTTCCGTGCTCAAGAATCACTCCTGGCAGGCATGCGGGACCATATGGCATGCCAGAGATTAAACCCATGTCTAATACATGCAAGGCAGATGCCCTACATGAAGTGCTGTCACTCCAGTTCCTGGCTTCAATTTAAAAAAAAACAAAAAAACTACTACTGTTTAACTACAAAAACATCTCCTAATGCTTTTTTGAAAGCCAGTCAAATTGAGCAGTGTGGGGGGGGGGGTTATATACCAACTTTTGTGATACTAACATTAATAAGTTCTGATAAACCACTGCCAACAAACCAGCCACCTAATGCTATTTTTATAAATAATTTTTATTGTGACCAACATGAATTACAAATCTTTCACAATAATATTTGCAGTACATAGTGGCATTGAATTAGGGGTAATCCACCACCAGTGTTGTCCTCCCTTTACCCCAGTTCCCAGCATCCACCTCCTTTGCCCCCCCCCCAGATTGCTAGTGTAACTGGTCCCCTCTTTGTGTAGCTTGTTGAAGATTGGCTATCAATTCTGTTGTCATTGACTTTGGGTTTGGTGTTTAAGTCTGATCCTTTTTTATTTCTACTCACTGTTCATATGACTATTTGGTTCTTGTACTATCCATTTTTCTTTCCCCTGAATTTATGAGGCAGAACAAGATGATACAAGTTATGTGGTTCTGTTTGAAAGGAAAAAAAAAGAAAACAAACTACAAAAAACCAGGGAGGGAATCCATCTAGAGAGGTTATAAATATCAATTTAAAAAGAAGAAAGGGATAAAAAGAAGAAAAATATAGCAAAAACAAAACAAAATAAATTCTAAATAAAAAATAATAGTATTGTAAATCATTTAGTACAGAAGATTTTGAACTCATTGGTGCAGCAACTCTCAGCTTTGCTGACCATGAAGAGTTGCACAGTTGGTTGTAGAACAAAATTAATAACTACCCCACAGAACAAAGAAAGCTCCCAATACTTCTCATGCCTGCTGACACCCCTTTTCCACAGCTAACAAGGGCAGCAGAATGCTAGATTACTACGTACACAACCAGACAAAGGGCTGCTCCGAGAACACACTCCGAAGTCCCAGGGTCCAGCCTGCAGATTCACCTGAGATACCCCCTGACAAGGCATCGTCCCACTCTCCCCACTGCCCCCACGCTGCGAGCAAGTTGGTCTCTGCTTTTTGCTTCTTCTCTTTTAAAAAAACAAAACAAAACAAAACAAAACATGTATGTAATTGAAAACTCAAGATTACTAGCCAAAAACCATAGAATGAACACCACCATAATAAAGGAAAGAAAATGCCAAAGAACAAATAATACCTTTAAATGCCTTGTACCACCAACAGCAAAAATGTTGGGAACTGGGGCTTGAGAGATAACATGGAGGTCAGGCGTTTGCCTTCCATGCAGAAGGATGGTGGTTCAAATCCCAACATCCCATATGGTCCCCCAAGCCTGCCAGGAGCGATTTCTGAGTGTAGAGTCAGAAGGAACCCCTGAGTGCTGCCGGGTGATACCCCCCCCCCCAAAATGTTGGGAACTACGTACAGCTTTGATACAGTTTGGGGTACTGCAGACACCCATGGCCATGTCATGTAAACCAATGACAATTCCTAGAGCACTTTTGAGAATACCATGACCGACTTTGATGAAATCTGATGAGGGCAATAGTTGGCCACAGCGGTCCCTACACTATGGAATCACAAGGAGAGGGGTGCTCTCCCTCTTTCACTTTTTTCCTGGCAACTTTAGCAGGACCCTTGGCACCGTGGAACTTCCCTTTCAACTTAGAGTCAGCAATACCCTTCTCGTACTTCTGCAGCTTGGTCCCCTTGTTGTTGTAGGGCTACTTTTTGCTGTCACCCAGGTTATTCCATATCTTGTACAGGTTTTACACCACAGCCCGATGGAGATGCCTGGATGCCTGGATTAATCTTGGGGCAAAACTCGGAATGCAACAGGAAATCTCCAGGTGGTGGTCTTTGGAGGGCGTTTGGGTCTTTCCTTTCCTTTTTCCTTTCCTTTCCCTTTTCCTTTCCCTCTTCCTTTTCCTTTCCCCTTCCCTTTTCCCTTCCCTTTTCCCTTCCCTTTTCCTTTTTCCTTCCCTTTTCCCTTCCCTTCCCTTCCTTCTTTTCCTTTCCTTTTCTTTTTTTTTAATTCAGGAAAGCCTTTTGAGTGGAAATCCTTGTATCTGCTATTTCTCCCAGAGAAGACTCTCCAGAGACTTTTGCATCAGCTGCCTCATAACCTTTGAGATGTAAAAGCCTAGTCCAGATAGACTGGCATAGAATAGAAAATATTGTTTTTCCTTCTTCCTGTTTACTGGTTCTAAGCAAATATAGTACTCAGAGCACAGCCAGGGCTCTCAGTCCACGAGGTTTTGAACCCCTTGATCCCATGCTTTTTTCTCTTATGTCTGTCTTGTTTGCTTAATCCTTGTGGCATTCATGCCACAAGGCCTGTTGACAGAAACTGGGTCCCAGCAACTTAAAAATAGCACCCGTTGGGGCCCAAGAGATAGCATGGAGGTAAGGTATTTGCCTTTCATGCAGAAGGTCAGTGGTTCGAATCCCGGCATCCAATATGGTCCCCTGAACCTGCAGGAGCGATTTTTGAGCATAGAGCCAGGAGTAACCCCTGAGCGCTGCTGGGTGTGATCCAAAAACCAAAAACCAACAACAACAACAACAACAAAAAAGCACCCTTGACTGGCCCATAATCCTTCATTTGAAGGTTATAGAACTCATTGGCCTTGGCATCTAGTCAGACCTTCCAGATATGGTCTCCCATCTCTTGGAGCACCTCTTGGAGAACACAGAAAAATTAACAGAAACTTCGGGGGGGGGGGGGTTCTTCATATGCTCTTCTCTGCAATTCTGCACAAAGAAGGCATACATTGACAACTTCTCCATAAAAGCTGCTTCTGGCTTCCATTTTTTGGCTGAATCAGTCAATAGAAGCATTTTAGTATGTGATTTCAGGCTATAGATGCTAAACAAAATTAGTGAAATAAGGAAGTTTTTGCCATTTTCTTGATAGTACTACATTTTCAGTGTATGAATGTAACTTATCTTTTTTTCTGATGCCTTTTAATTTAGGGGAAGAGGGCCTACTTTTTTCCCATCCAGAGGTGCTCAGGACTTACTCCAGGAAGTGTGCTCAGGGATCATTTTTGGCAGAGTTTGGGGAATCAAATACATGCCAGAGATAGATTAAGGCCTATCTGTATGCAAGGCAAGCACCTTAACTTTATGTCTACTCCTCCAGCTCTCTGCAGCATTTTAAATGAGATTAGTTGGTGAATCTTGTAGTACCTTTTAAGTAGCCAATGCTTTCTTTAGCTGATATCAGAGTTTTATGTTTCACTTTCTAATTTGAATAAAACAAACAAACAGGACTTTCTTTAGCTGATTTCAGAAAAGTTTTATGTCTCACCTTTTAATCTGAATAAAAACCTAACTGAATAAAGTATGCTTGTTTGGATAATCCATTGCATACAAATTGTTGATTATATCATACCATTTTCTTCTATATGGAAAATTAATTGAAAGATCTTCTGGATTTTTTTTAACATTAAGTCTTTGATAAAAAATTTGGCAATACAAGTCTGATCCCTGGTACCACATACAGTACCCTGAGTGCCACCAAGAGTGATAACTGAGCACAGGGGCCAAAATAATTTAAGTATTCTCAGGTGATGCCCCAAAATGCCAAATATATACATATATATTTCTACTTCGAAATATATATATTATATATATTAAGATATAATATTGTGAATTATAAATTATTTATAAGAAAAGTGTGATAACTCTTTTAATAGTACAATATTCAAACAACCAAAAGCATAATGAAAAGCAAAAAAAAAAAAGGCAACAACGTTTATAGAATTTTTTAGATATAAATAAATTAGTGATTAAGCAGTAGGGTTACTTCTGATACCTTCAATTAAAAAAATATACCCGGTGTAAAAAAAAAAAACTCAAAAGACATTAGCTATTATCATTGCTATTGTTGTTATTTGAATATCCACTTATATAATTATTACTTTTCATAGGATTTAATGCACATTGATTATTTAATTAAAATTGCTTTCTGTGGGCCCGGAGAAATAGCACAGTGGCTTTTGCCTTGCAAGCAGCCGATCCAGGACCAAAGGTGGTTGGTTCGAATCCCGGTGTCCCATATGGTCCCCCGTGCCTGCCAGGAGCTATTTCTGAGCAGACAGCCAGGAGTGACCCCTGAGCACTGCAGGGTGTAGCCCAAAAACAAACAAAAAAAATAATTGCTTTCTGTATTTTGTTTCACTAAACAGAAGTATTATAATCAAAATGATATTTTTAAGTGTTATCTGCCATGTTGTGTGATTCAGCAGAATTGTAAGTGTGAGCCTCCAGTAATTTTTACATTGGTTATACTTTAACTGAAGTTATTGTCAAAGGTTCAGCCCATATTTAAGCTAATGGCTCATTTATCCAGTAACTGCAGAATATACCAGATTTTCCAGAGTATAAGATGAATTTTGAAATGAAAAAAGTCAACCGAAAATCGGGGGTCGTCTTATACACCGAGTATATCCTGATAAATTTTTTGATATGCCGCTAAACAAAAATTATCTGGATATTGCTATGAAATGAATTTTCCAACTTGATCCTGCACCAATCACTGCAAGGCTGCTCGGATTGCCTCTCTAACTCAGCCAATCCAAGCAGGCTTTTTATGCATGCAAATTGTACAATGTTACCTGAATCTACTCTGTAAAAAGCCTGCTCAGATTGGCCAGAGTCAGAGAGTAAGTCTAAAATTAGGGGTTCATTTTATACACCAAAAAATACAGTAACTCTGGTCAGCCATATCACAAACAAAAATCTTTCTTTTATAACAAGAACAGCAAGCGGGCATTCACAATCAGCAGAAATCTATCTGCATGAACAGCAAAATAAGTAAGGGTGCATGACATTCCTTTAAATAAACAAATGATTTATCATGACTTTCTTAGAATAAAATGCAAAGATGCCTAAGAAATAACTACTATTAGCAATGAGTGTACAATGAGATTATACTTTGACCTTCCCTGAGTAAAGAACAATAGCTCGTAAAATAAAATATTGGTGTCTATAGAAATACTTAATGACTAAACATGTACTTCATTCTTAAACTTTTCAAAAATATATTGAAACAATGTGTCCTAAAGGATATTAAGGGACAAAAAACAAGTTCAATTTTACTTTTCATACTTTCACATTATACTTTTCATATTTTATACACATAATTTTCTACCAATAAACATCAAAACTTGAAAGTTTCTGTATTGAAAATATTTGTCTAAATAATAGATATAAATAATGTACTTATGTACAACTATTTCAAGATTATTTCCAAGATTACTTCTGTACAACTATTTCCAAGATTCTCAAATTACCATAACTTTGAATCACTAACACTTACACAATATCTTAAATAATAGATGTAATAAAATTAAAAAGGTATTTGTCTTTTTATTTTATAAAAATAAAAAGAATATTTAAATTTATCTATTCTATTTCCATATACTTTTTAAATTAATTTTGGTCACACCAGGTGATGCTCAGGGGTTACTCCTGGCTATGTGCTCAAAAATCACTCCTGGTTTGGGGACCATATGGGATGCCAGTGGGTCATACCGAAGACCATCTTGGGTCAGCCATGTGCAAAGCAAATGCCTTACCGCTGTGCCATCACTCAGTTCCTGCATCTCCATATACTTTTATGAAGCCAATTTAAATTAGAATAAAACAACAATTTATTAAATATTCCTTAATGAAATGTGCCTAATGTGATTTTGCCATTAATAGAAAATAATTAAGAAATAAATGGAGCACTACCCTGGGCAACTTACATTAGTGCTCCAATTTTTTTTTTAATGGGATAGGAGATCCCAGTGGGGGATAAAATTGCCACCTGGCGATGGTGTGTTCTGCAGTCTCACTTCTCCAAAGGAGGATAAAAATTGGAGCAAAGTACAATCATCTGAAGAGTTGTGTAGGATAAAGAGGGCACCAGATAAGAATGCTCCTGTGTGGAGCCTAAGAATGCCTAAAAGTTAGTATAGCCTTTGCCACCTCCCACTAGAGCTCAATCCCCAACACTTATATTGTGTCTGGAGCCCCCCATTCTGAGTAATCCCTCAGATCAGAGTCAAGAGCTGCAAGCCCTGAGCACAGCCCAGGTGTGGTCTAAACAAACAAACAAAAGAGAGTGCTCCCTTTCATCTCCACAGCTCTTGGTCCTTCCCAAGAAATTGTGTTACTTGCATCATTCACAGAGCTGCAAGTTTCGGACTATTCTTGCTCTAGCATTTTTTGCATCATTACCAGCATGACCCCTAACAGAGAATAAACATCCAGGCCCTCTTCAGGCTCACTGAACTGAAGTTTTCATTTTCAAGGCAAGAGTCGTGATGAACCAGTATCGGGCTGGGCCCAGTGGGGGAGTCCCCAGGTTTCCCTTCCCACAGAACTCACTGAGGAAGATGATGGTCTGCCTCCTAGCTGTCCTGCTCTCCTCACTCTCCGAGTTTCTCAACTGCCAGACCAACGTGCCCTACTTGTTTCCCCTGAGCATCTGCATCATATTCCAGCACATGAAGGCTTCTGAGACCAGGACCACCAGGTAAATGATGAAGGCTCCGAAGATGCTGGACTGAAACACGGTCCAGCGGCTGGAGAAGCTGGTGCAGATGGACATGTTGGACTGCTCAGGCTGTTCATGGTGGCTGGTGCGGAGCGGTTGCATGGCAAACCTCTGTATCTAGGCACATGCAATGAGGAAGACCAACATGTCTGAGCAGGCCAGGCTCATATATGGTCTGTGACCTCCTTCTTCAAATAGCCTTTCTCCTGCAGCACTCAAATGGTGACACTGTTCCCCAGAATGTCCATCACGAAGATGAAAAGGTAGACGAGGATGCGAGTGATTTTGATCCATGTGGCCACCTCAAACTGGGGGACATGACTGTGTTGAATGAGAGAAGAGCAGTCAGGACCTGCAGCGCCTGGAGCAGCCATGAGGAAGAGAGCCACCACACCACCACCAGATCCAAAGACCAGCTCACCTTCCCTTTGCCTCTTGCCACAGGAACTCAAAAGTCCCCCAGCCACTGACCAAGCCAGCGAGCTCTGGGCTTTCTCTGCAACTGGCCTGCAAACACCAAGTTTCATGAAAACTTCTCGGAGAGGCCCAACCTCCTGGAACAAACCCAGCCCGGGCACCAGGCTTTTGCAGAATTGTTTGAGGCAGTTAGAGAGTAGAGAAGGAGGTTCCAAGCAGCCAGTCCCCTTCACCTCTTCGCCCTGGGTCCCAATGAGTGTCCCGCAGCAGCCTGGCTTTGTTCGGCCTCAGGCACCCCCAGTTGCACCCCTGTCTTAACTGCTGGAGGCGGGGTGAGCTATTATTAATCATTAACCGTCACCTCCCGCTCAGTGGGGAATTCAAAGGTGGCTCCAACGGCCTCTGGAACTGGTAACCTGACCTTGGCCTCAAGGTCAGACAGAAGGCAGGAAGTTGGAGCGTGCTAAACCAACCAGGCCAGGCTGGGGAGATAGCACAGCAGTAGGGCGTTTGTCTTGCCCAAGTGGCCAACCCAGGATGAACCCGGGTTTGATTGCAGACATCCCACATGGTCCCCCGAGCACAGAGCCAGAAGTAACCCCTTTTTTTTCTTTATTTCTCAGTATTTTTACTGAGATTCTGTAATTTACAATGCTATTAATAATGGTTTCTTATGCACATAATCCCGCCACCAAACTCATCACTCACTGGTGTATCCCTTTCTCTCCCAAGGACTCCAAGATTCCTTCCTCCCCATCTCCCCCAAGGGAATTGTGTGGATCGATTCTCCCATGACGTTGCTTTGGGACCTTTGCTGCTGCTACCTTGCCCAAACGAGAGATAATTCTGTGTCTGTTTCTTTCCTTCTGAAGGATCAGCATGTTTCCCCCTAGTCTTCTTCATGTTGCTGAAAATTGCATGATTTTGTTCTTTTTTAGAGCTGCGTAGTCTTCCTTTGTGCAGATGCAGCATTCGTAGTTGGGCATTTGGGTTGTTTTCATACCCTAATTATTGTATTAAGTGTTGTAATAAACATAGGTATGCATAGATCCTTTCAAGTCAATGTTTTTGAATTTGGAGGACAGATGCCAAACAAAGTGTTTCTCCTGGTTGCATGGTGGTTCTATACCTAATTTTTGGAGTAAGCTCCATATTGCTTTTCATAAACGTTCATAAACCAAACAACATTCTCCCCAGCAGTAGATGAAAGCTCCTTTCTCACCATAAACCACCAACACTAGCCATCTCCAGACTTTTCCTCATGATAAGAGAACCGCAAATTTAGATATCTCATTCCAGAAGTATCCCTTAAGCATTGCCCCAGAACCACCAAAATCAAACAAACAACTTGAGGCTGACCAAGGCTGGCTTGTTTTTCGAACGAACCTCAGCCCTCTATCCTCACTCTCACAGCTGCTCCAGGGTCTCTTCTGGGACCTCTGCCAGTTTGGGAACGGCTGGGGACAGCACCAGCCTTCGTAGTGGCCCAAACTGCCCTGAACAGCCATGTGTTTGCTTCCTCAGGAGTCTGCCTCGACTGGGGTATTTGCAAGAGAACCTGTGTGCTTGCCTGGGAGCCGCTGCTCAGGAAGTCTATCCCCAAACAAACAAGTCGACCCCCATGAAAAAGGTGTCCGTCTTGGAGGCCCTGCAGAGCGTTTGATGTTCTGCATCAGGTCTACCTGGCTCACTCAGTTTACAGCCTGAAGGGGGACCCTGCAGAGAGCGCTTCCCCCTCTTACTCCAGGCAACCCCAGAAATGGTTTCTTGGGATGTGCATTCACTTTTAATTTCAGTGCATTGTGATCTGAGAATGTAGTCTGTACAATTTCTATCCTCTTGATTTTATTTAGCTATGCTTTATGGACCAGGATGTGTTCTGTCCTGGAGTATGACCCATGTGCATTGAAGTAGAATATGTATCCAGTTCTCTGAGAATGGAGTGCCATATATATACATACATATATCTTCTAGGCCACTTTCTTTCATATCTGCTTTTAGAGCCAGTATATTCTTGTTAGATTTCATCCTGGTTGACTTATCAAGGGAGAGTGACAGGGCAGTGTTGAGGCCTCCCACTATTATTCTGTTGCTATTCATGTTTTCTTTTAGATTTGTCAACTATTATATTAAAACCTATGCTGGTCCCTCATTGGGTGTATATATGTTTAGGATTGAGATTTCTTTCTGTTATACATATCCCTGATTATTACACAATGTTCATCTTAGTCCCTTAATAAATTTTCTAAGTCTAAAGTTAGTATCATCTGATATTAATATGGCCACTCCATCTTTTTAAGGGAGTTGTTTAATTAGATGATTGCCCTCCAACTTTTGATTTTGAGTCTATGTTCTGATTATTCAAATTTGTTTCTTGTAAGCAGAAGAATGTTGGTTTCATCTTTTATTTTATTAATTTTGCAACTCTGTGTCTCCTAACTGGTGCATTTAGTCCATTGACATAAAGGAAGATCATTGTCATGGGATTTAGTGTCATCTTTGTGTATAATTTGGTGTGTATTTGGTCTGTCTTGTATAACTTATTGTTTTTCTTTTAAGGCTGGTTATGAACCTTTAAAGTTTATGAGTTCTTATCCAGTAAGCTATGTATACTTCCTTCAAACATGAAAGTGATTCTGGCAGGGTACAGTATTCTAGGTGGAGCATTCATTTCATTGAGTTTTGTCACGATATCCTACCACCGCCCTCTGTTCTTGAGGCTTTCTTGTGAGAGGTCTGCTGTAAATCTTAAGGATGCTCCTTTGTACATAATTTACTTTTTTAAACTTGTTGTTTTCAGTATTCTATCCCTATCTGTGGATTTATCATTGTGACTAGGAGTGTTTTGAGGTGCTTTCTTTGGGTCTCTTTTAGCTGGTACTCTTATGAGCTTGCAAGATCTGGTTGCATGCACTCTTTAGCTCTGGGAGTTTCTATGTAATGATCTCCTTGACTGTTGATTTGTCCTGGGGAGTTTCTTCCTAGGTCTCTGGGATTCCAATGATTCATATATCCTTTCTGTTGTGTTTATCCAAGACTTCTATATTCATCTGCTCACATTCTTTGAGGATTTTTTTTCATTGTCTGATCATTTGTTAAGGCTCTTTTCTATTATCTTTTGTTGTATGCAGTTGTTATGTACCTCCTCTTCCAGCTCACTGATTCAGTCCTCAGATGCTTTACTCTGTGGAGAGGCTTTCCAATTTCATTTTTCCTAACATATTTTTCAGTCTGTTATTTCAGTTTGAAATTTTCTGATTTCTTTTTTCATATCCTTATGATTCTTACATGTGGTCTGTTCCACTCTATCTATGCTTTCTTTGAGTTCTATGAACAGCCTCCTCATTTTTTCTCTAAACCTCTTATCTGAGAGGTTACATAGGTGGTTGTCATTTTTGGGGTCATCAGAGCTGCTATCTTCATTCTCTATGCATGGTGTTGGCCTGCATTGTTTCCCCATTGTCACGTCTATAGTGTGATGTTTTCTGCATGTTGTGCTAAGGTTCATTGACTAGAAGATGTGAGCAGCTGCAGAGTGAAGTTGAGTGGCTAGACTCCTCTGGCTCCACCCTACTTGGGCAGTCTAGCTCACCTCTGATAACTTAGCTTCTGGATGGGGCTGGTCCTAAAAGCTACATTTGATGGTCAGGAAGCAGCTGCTTGCATTGGCACTCAGCAGAAATCCCAAATTAAAAAAATTATAACGTAAGGATCATGGGCCCGGAGAGATAGCACAGCGGTGTTTGCCTTGCAAGCAGCTGATCCAGGACCAAAGGTGGTTGGTTTGAATCTCGATGTCCCATATGGTTCCCCGTGCCTGCCAGGAGCTATTTTGTCATTTTAAAAAAAATGCCATTTTTCAGTTTAAAGAAAAGTTGTTGCTGAAGTTTCTTACAGTAAAACAAAAATACATAAAAAGGACATTTAGACCAATGAAACAATACAGTGCAGAATTTGTCTTAGAACTCTGAAAAATTAATTGCTGGAGTTTAAGACACTCAGTATTTAAGTTATGGCAGTCTGACCACGCAAATTTGGTGCCAAGATTAAAGAATAGTCTCTTCAATGAACATTGCTAAAAAATATTAGTGGATAACCAAATATACATAAGTAAAATGAACCCTTATATTACATAACCCATTAAAAACCAATGCAAAACTTGCTCAAAAATAACATAAAGCCTATTACTGTAGAACTATTAGTACAAAACTATTAAAATAAAACTTTCTTTAGAGAATACAGAAGGCTTCATGACACAGGACTTGAAAAAGGTATCCTAAGTATAACAACAGAAGCACAGAAATAGAAAAGAAAAAATAGATAAAATATATATATATATATTATTGTATTATAAGATTTAAATGGTTTCTGTTATTTAAAAACAGAAGTTCTTATATAGAAATTTACATTTTCAAAAATTTCTGTTCAAACAGATGCAATTAACAGAGGGAAATGCAAGTTGAATAAAAATTTTGGGAGCCAGAGTGATAACACAGTGGTAGGACATTTGCCTTGCATGCGGCTGATCTAGGTTCAATCCTTGGCATCCCATCTGGTCCTCCAAGCCTTCCAGGAGTGATTTCTGAGGGCAAAGCCAGGAATACCCTCTAAGCACCATGAGGTGAGTTCCAAAATAACAATAACAACAAAATAATTAAAATGTTTGAAAAACATCAGTAAAGTTTAAATATCAAAATGGTCCCCTGAGCCTTCCAGGAGCCATTTCTGAGCATAGAGCCAGGAGTGACTCCTGAACACTGCCAGGTGTGACCCCAAAAAATAAAAAAATAAATATATATATATAAAATATTTCAAATTATAAGCAAAATTAAATAACCTAATTTTTTATGTATTTTTAAATCATTCAATAAGATAGTTATTTGAACTGCAGTATCTTCACATTATTTTTTTTTACACCACCCATCACCAGTGCAACATTCCCATCACCAATGTCCCAAGTCTTCCTCCTCCCCACCCGACCCCCGCCTGTACTCTAAACAGGTTCTCAATTTCCCTCATACATTCTCATTATTAGGACAGTTCAAAATGTAGTTATTTATCCAACCAAACTCATCACTCTTTGTGATGAGCTTCCTGAGGTGAGCTGGAACTTCCAGCTCTTTTCTCTTTTGTGTCTGAAAGTTATTATTGCAAGAATGTCTTTCATTTTTCTTAAAACCCATAAATGTGTGAGACCATTCTGCGTTTTTCTCTCTCTCTCTCTGACTTATTTCACTCAGCATAATAGATTCCGTGTACATCCATGTATAGGAAAATTTCATGACTTCATCTCTCCTGACAGCTGCATAATATTCCATTGTGTATATGTACCACAGTTTCTTTAGCCATTCGTCTGTTGAAGGGCATCTTGGTTGTTTCCAGAGTCTTACTATGGTAAATAGAGCTGCAATGAATATAGGTGTAAGGAAGGGGTTTTTGTATTGTATTTTTGTGTTCCTAGGGTATATTCCTAGGAGTGGTATAGCTGGATCGTATGGGAGCTCGATTTCCAGTTTTTGGAGGAATCTCCATATTGCTTTCCATAAAGGTTGAACTAGACGGCATTCCCACCAGCAGTGGATAAGAGTTCCTTTCTCCCCACATCCCGGCCAACACTGTTTATTCTCATTCTTTGTGATGTGTGCCATTCTCTGTGGTGTGAGGTGGTATCTCATCGTTGTTTTGATTTGCATCTCCCTGATGATTAGTGATGTGGAGCACTTTTTCATGTGTCTTTTGGCCATCTGTATTTCTTCTTTGTCAAAGTGTCTGTTCATTTCTTCTCCCCATTTTTTGATGGGATTAGATGTTTTTTTCTTGTAAAGTTCTGTCAGTGCCTTGTATATTTTGGAGATTAGCCCCTTATCTGATGGGTATTGGGTGAATAGTTTCTCCCACTCAGTGGGTGGCTCTTGTATCTTGGGCACTATTTCCTTTGAGGTGCAGAAGCTTCTCAGCTTAATATATTCCCATCTGTTAATTTCTGCTTTCACTTGCTTGGAGAGTGCAGTTTCTTCCTTGAAGATGCCTTTAGCCTCAATGTCCTGGAGTGTTTTACCTACGTATTGTTCTATATATCTTATGGTTTTGGGGCTGATATCGAGGTCTTTAATCCATTTGGATTTTACCTTCGTACATGATGTTAGCTGGGGGTCTAAGTTCAATTTTTTGCAAGTGGCTACCCAGTTGTGCCAACACCACTTGTTGAAGAGGCTTTCTTTGTTCCATTTAGGATTTTTTGCTCCTTTATCAAAAATTAGGTGATTGTATGTCTGGGGAACATTCTCTGAGTATTCAAGCTTATTCCACTGATCTGAGGGCCTGTCCTTATTCCAATACCATGCTGTTTTGATAACTATTGCTTTGTAGTAAAGTTTAAAGTTGGGGAAAGTAATTCCTCCCATATTCTTTTTCCCAATGATTGCTTTAGCTATTCGAGGGTGTTTATTGTTCCAAATAAATTTCAAAAGTGACTGGTCCACTTCTTTGAAGAATGTCATGGGTATCTTTAGGGGGATCGCATTAAATCTGTACAGTGCTTTGGGGAGTATTGCCATTTTAATGATGTTAATCCTGCCAATCCATGAGCAGGGTATGTGCTTCCATTTCCGCGTGTCCTCTCTTATTTCTTGGAGCAGAGTTTTATAGTTTTCCTTGTATAGGTCCTTCACATTTTTAGTCAAGTTGATTCCAAGATATTTGAGTTTGTGTGACACTATAGTGAATGGAGTTGTTTTCTTAATGCCCATTTCTTCCTTATTAGTATTGGTGTATAGAAAGGCCATTGATTTTTGTGTGTTAATTTTGTAGCCTGCCACCTTGCTATATGAGTCTATTGTTTCTAGAAGCTTTTTGGTAGAGTCTTTGGGGTTTTCTAAGTAGAGTATCATGTCATCTGCAAACAGTGAGAGCTTGACTTCTTCCTTTCCTATCTGGATTCCCTTGATATCCTTTTCTTGCCTAATCGCTATAGCGAGTACTTCCAGTGCTATGTTGAATAGGAGTGGTGAGAGAGGACAGCCTTGTCTTGTGCCAGAATTTAGAGGAAAGGCTTTCAGTTTTTCTACATTGAGGACAATATTTGCCTCTGGCTTGTGGTAGATGGCCTTAACTATATTGAGAAAGGTTCCTTCCATTCCCATCTTGCTGAGAGTTTTGATCAAGAATGGGTGTTGGACCTTGTCAAATGCTTTCTCTGCGTCGATTGATATGATCATGTGATTTTTATTTTTCTTGCTGTTGATGTTGTGTATTATGTTGATAGATTTACGGATGTTAAACCAGCCTTGCATTCCTGGAATGAAACCTACTTGATCGTAGTGGATGATCTTCTTAATGAGGCATTGAATCCTATTTGCCAGGATTTTGTTGAAGATCTTTGCATCTGCATTCATCAGCGATATTGGTCTGTAATTTTCTTTTTTCGTAGCATCTCTGTCTGGTTTAGGTATCAAGGTAATGTTGGCTTCATAAAAGCTATTTGGAAGTTTTCCTGTTTTTTCAATTTCATGAAAGAGTCTTGCCAGGATTGGTAGTAGTTCCCCTTGAAAGGTTTGAAAGAATTCATTAGTAAATCCATCTGGGCCTGGGCTTTTGTTTTTGGGCAGACATTTGATTACTTTCTTAATTTCCTCAATAGTAATGGGTGTGTTTAGATATGCTACATCCTCTTCATTCAATCGTGGAAGATTATAAGATTCCAAAAATTTATCCATTTCTTCCAGGTTTTCATTTTTAGTGGCATAGAGTTTTTCAAAGTAGTTTCTGATTACCCTTTGAATCTCTACCATATCAGTAGTGATCTCTCCTTTTTCATTCCTAATACGAGTTAACAAGTTTCTCTCTCTTTCTTTCTTTGTTAGTTTTGCCAGTGGTCTATCAATCTTGTTTATTTTTTCAAAGAACCAACTTCTGCTTTCGTTGATCTTTTGGATGGTTTTTCTGGTTTCCACTTCATTGATTTCTGCTCTCAGATTTGTTATTTCCTTCTGCCTCCCTATTTTTGGATCCTTTTGTTGGGCACTTTCTAATTCTATGAGCTGCGTCATTAAGCTATTCAGGTCTGCCCCTTCTTCTTTCCTGATGTGTGCTTGCAAAGCTATAAATTTTCCTCTCAGTACTGCTTTTGCTGTGTCCCATAGGTTCTGATAAATTGTGTCTCCATTGTCATTTGTTTTCAGGAAGGTTTTGATTTCCTCTTTGATTTCATCTCGGACCCACTGATTATTCAGTATGAGGCTATTTAACTTCCAGGTGTTAAAATTTTTCTTCTGTGTCCCTTTGTAGTTTATATATAATTTCAGGGCTTTGTGGTCAGCAAAGGCAGCCTGCAAAATTTCTATCCTCTTGATATTATGGAGGTATGTTTTGTGTGCTAACATGTAGTCTACCCTAGAGAATGTCCCACGTACATTAGAGAAAAATGTGTATCCAGGCTTCTGGGGGTGGAGTGTCCTGTATATATCTACTAGGCCTCTTTCTTCCATTTCTCTCCTCAGGTCTAGTATATTCTTGTTGGGTTTCAGTCTGGTTGACCTGTCTAGTGTTGACAATGCCGTGTTGAGGTCTCCCACAATTATTGTGTTGTTATTGATATTATTTTTCAGATTTGTCAACAGTTGTATTAAATATTTTTCTGGCCCCTCATTCGGTGCATATATGTTTAGGAGGGTGATTTCTTCCTGCTGTACATATCCCTTGATTAATACAAAATGTCCATCTTTGTCCCTTACAACTTTCCTCAGTATAAAGTTTGCATCATCTGATATTAATATGGCCACTTCTGCTTTTTTTTGGGTGTTGTTTGCTTGGATGATTTTCCTCCAGCCTTTTATTTTGAGTCTATGTTTGTTCTGACTATTCAGGTGAGTTTCTTGTAGGCAGCAGAAGGTTGGATTGAGTTTTTTGATCCATTTAGCCACTCTGTGTCTCTTAACTGGTGCATTTAGTCCATTGACATTGAGAGAAAGAATTGTCCTGGGAGTTAGTGCCATCTTTATATTAAAGTTTGGTGTGTCTGTTGGTAAGCCTTGTCTTAAAGTATGCCGTTCAGTTTTTCTTTTAAGAATGGTTTTGAGTCTGTGAAGTTTTTGAGCTGTTGTTTGTCTGTGAAACTATGTATTGTTCCTTCAAACCTGAAAGTGAGTTTTGCTGGGTGCAGTATTCTAGGCGAAGCATTTATTTCATTGAGTTTTGTCACTATGTCCCACCACTGCCTTCTGGCCTTGAGTGTTTCTGGTGACAGGTCTGCAGTAAATCTCAAGAATGTTCCCTTGAATGTAATTTCTCTTTTCGATCTTGCTGCTTTCAGAATTCTGTCTCTATCTATGGGATTCGTCATTGTGACTAGGATATGTCTTGGGGTGTTTTTTCTGGGGTCTCATTTAGTTGGCACTCTTCGGGCATGCAGGATTTGATCACATGTATTCATTATCTCTGGTAGTTTCTCTTTAATGATGTTCTTGACTGTTGATTCTTCCTGGAGATTTTCTTCCTGAGTCTCTGGGACTCCAATGATTCTTAAGTTGTTTCTGTTGAGCTTATCATAGACTTCTATTTTCATCTGTTCCCATTCTTTGAGTAATTTTTCCATTGTTTGATCATTTGCTTTGAGGCTTTTTTCCAATTTCTTCTGCTGTATGTAATTGTTATGTATCTCATCTTCCAGTGTACTGATTCTATCCTCAGCTGCTGTTAACCTGTGGGAAATCTCAAACATGTTTTTCTTCAATTCATCTACTGAGTTTCTCAGACCTGTTATTTGATCTGAAATTTCTGTTTGGAGTTTTCTCATTTCTATCTTCATATTCTCCTGATTCTTTTTAGTTTTCTCTTCTATACTTTGTTTGAGTTCTTTGAACATGTTCCATATTGCAACTCTAAACTCCTTATCTGAGAGACTGACTAGGTGGTTGGTCATGTTCAAGTCATCAGAGTTGCCATCTTCATTCTCTATGTCTGGCACTGGCCCGTGTTGTTTCCCCATTGTCACACTAGTACTGCGTGTTTTTCTACGTGCTTTGATTGTATTCATCGGCTAAATGCTGTGCACCGTCACGAAGGGGAGCGGAGCAACCGTGCTCCTCTGGCTTCTCCCTTTCTGGGCGTGTCGACTCACCTCCGCGGAAGGCTCACAGGAAGGCAGGCTGGCAGATGGGCCGCACCCAGGATGAAATCCTAAATAACCTAATTTTTAAAATGAAGTTGAAGAGATATTTTCATAAAGTTACCAACAAATTTATGAAAACAAATTGGCAACAATCTTAAAGAAAACGCTAATATTACTAAATATTAATCTAATGCAAATCAAAACCAAAGTATTATATTACTTCACTCGTGTGAGTATAACTACTATCAAAATATAAACAAGTTCTGGCAAAACTATACAGAAAGTGGAAACTTTATGAATTGTTAATGAGAATGTAAAATGGTACAAGCTTATAGAATGCATTATAAAAGCTCCTAAAATATTAAAAATAAAATTTGCATATGAACTGGCACTGTATCTTCTGAACCTATAAAGCTATTTATTTATTTATTTATTTTGTTTTATGTTTTTGGGGTCTACACCTAGTGACACTCAGAGGTTACTCCTGGCTATCCACTCAGAAATCGCTCCTGGCTTGGATGATCATATGGGATGCCAGAGATTGAACAGAGGTCTGTCTTGGGTCAGCCACATGCAAGGCAAAAACCCTACTTCTGTGCTACCTAAAACAATTTAAAACAAAATCTTGAAAAGATATCTGCATAGCCTGGTTGGTATTAACATGACTCAAAATTGCCAAGAGGTGTAAGCAATTTAAGTATTCATTAACAAAGTAATGGGAAATAGAATGTGGCATATGCACACAAAGAAATATTATTTGGACATTTTTCTAAAAGAACTATTAGACACATGTTAATATGAATGAAACTTGAAAACATGCAAAGTAAAAAAGCCAGTCACAAAAGATAAGCAAAATATGATTCCATTAAAACAGTTTAGAGTAGTCAACATCATATATAAATAAAGTAAAAATGTTATATACAGGGGAGAGAAAAATGTAGTTGATGCTAAACATGGTACTTTTTATTTTGCAAGATAAAACTGGAAATTGAATGCATAACAACATGACTCTACTTAATATTTCTGAACTATATAGTTATATTTTCATGTTACATATTTTACCATAAAAATTATAGTAAATGTACAAAATTATCATTAAGAATAATGTTAGCAGAACACTGACCTCCTCCTACTGGGCACGAACCAGGCTGTGCAGGTGACCCCTCTTGTAGAACCCCAACAATTAGGATATCACCTTTCCTTTAACAACTCATAAATGGGATGCCTCTGTGGAGGAGTGGATGGGTGAAGGAGCTAGCCAACAGCCCCCCTTACTAAATCCTAGAGCAGAAATATGGAACTGCCAGGCCAGGCCTTCAGAGAGAGAGGCAGGGCAGCTGGGTCTCTGGGGCTGTGGGGAAGGGAGCATGGAGCTCCACACACCAGGCATAATAAACCGAGCTGTGCAGGCGTTATTTCTCATCAGTCCTCACTTTCCAAAATGTGCAGGCGCGGATAACTGTACTTAGTTTACCATGATACCACAATGCTCATAATTTTACATTGCTCCTAGGAAAGAAAACAGAATGTCAAAGTTCCTCTGAATGATTAACTCTTCACAAAGCAGAACATTCTTCCCACTTCAGCCAGATGTCAACCAGCCCCCAAAGTGAAAAGATAAATTCTTTACATGACAAGAAGCCGACATTCAGCTGCTTTTGATTTGCTCTTGGTGGCCCCTCTTCCTTCACTTCCCTCTACCATGGACTTTTGCTTCCTACAGATTCGGAGGCTGAGAAGCCCCCAGCTTGCTGATACTCCCTGATATGTGACTGCTGGGAGCCATCTTCCTGAGACTACAAAAATCCAACTCACAGATTGAAGCTGGGTTCTGGATCTTACCCCTTCCCTGCCTGCTGGAGGCGGCTTCTTCCTACAGCCATCAGTGGATTTTGATTAATCCACTTTAGGAAGAGTGGGTTGCACGGGCAGCGAAATATGAAATATGTAATAATGAAAACCACACTAAATACATCTTATGGGAACGCGCATCTGCAATAGATGTGAGACAATTTTATTTTTCAAGCCGGTGACATATAAGCACGTCTCTGGTATGCATGGTATTTTCGAGCTAACAAAAGGTGGAGAATCTTAGGAGAAACAACACAATGGTACCAAGCCCTAGAATAAACATATAAAAAAAAAAAAAACTGGGGCCGGGCGGTGGCGCTGGAGGTAAGGTGCCTGCCTTGCCTGCGCTAGCCTAGGATGGACCGCGGTTCGATCCCCCGGCGTCCCATATGGTCCCCTAAGAAGCCAGGAGCAACTTCTGAGCGCATAGCCAGGAGTAACCCCTGAGCATCACAGGGTGTGGCCCAAAAAACAAAAAAAAAAAAAACAAAAAAAAAACTAACCAATACTGGTGGAAAGAATCCCAAGCTAACAAGGTAGGAAGTAACATGATTCTTATGACAAAGGAAGAAAAACTGATTTGCATTTTCACTGACCATTAAAATGCAGATTTATCTGGCCACGGGACAAAACTAGCAGAACTTTGGTGATGAGAGTTTCCCTGAGTCATAGACTGAGGCCTAATTTTGGCCTATAGTTTTGCAAGGGAGACAAAGCCAAATGATAGAAAAAGAGATTTTTAATGTCACCATCATGTCAAGTATTTCAGAAATATAGCCAGTAATCCACGTGGGGGGTATAATTAACATCCATGAACGGGCCTGATGACTAAAAATTTCTTGGGAGAAATATCAGCTCACTGCACCAGGAAAGTCAATAGACACATCTGGTGGGCTAGCTTCCCCTATATGGAGACATATATGCTGCATGCCGTGACACTCGCCTATTTCAAAAGACTTAAAAAGGACATATAAATCTCCTCTGAATATTGCTTTAGTGGAACATCGCTTTTGTTGCAATCAGTCTTCTGTAATTAGTGGTCTTGGTTTTTGCTCAGAGCCTAGGATATAGTCTTTCAACATTGTTCCAGAAATTCTGCTCAGACGCAGTTGTCAGGAACACAACATTTTAAACTGCGGTAGGACCTTACACCCTGAACACCTGGCATGGTGACTTGGCTTAGACTTCAGCTGATCGGACATTGACCATTTACCCCTGAACTGTGGACACTATCTGTAGAAACAAACATGGTTCCCTACACCATCACCAGAAATAAGAACTCTAACAAGGAAGGCGTTCCACTTCGCCATGGCACTGACTTACTCCAAAGATGGCATTTATGACACCATGACAATCTAGGAAGAGCAATAGTCTGCTTTTAGGACAGGATTCTCTGCAATTCTGCAATTCTAATGGTGAGACAAAACCAGAAGATACTATACATCATGCGGCCTTCAACATAGGACCTTTACAGAAACCAGGATCTATAACTACAGAAACCAGACAGCAACAACTATGAAGGTGATGAACTGTATTGGGACCACAGAAAAGTCTAAGAGGTTGGACAACCTAGTGGGCTTGGAGCATGTAAATGGTCCTATGCCAAAATAGTTCAGGGGTGAGGTCTCCCTATTTTTAAGCCAAAGGTTTCTCCTACTAATTTTTCCCATATTTTGCTGTGACTATACAAATAACAACTGCCACACATCTGTTTTGTGTGTATGTGCATCTACCATCTTTTTAAAAAAAGAAGTGTACTAAAGCTTCTACTATTGTATTAACGACTTTTTGGTGATACAATAATTGTCACAAATAAAACTTCTAATGAACTCTGCTTTTTTTCCAATTTTCTTTATTTCTCTTATTTTTTGATCTCCTATTTTCTTTATACTTTTTGATAACTTCACTTCCTGTCATCATGAAACAAATGTATTTTTTTTTTTTTTGGTTTTTGGGCCACACCCGGTAACGCTCAGGGATTACTCCTGGCTATGCGCTCAGAAGTCGCTCCTGGCTTGGGGGACCATATGGGACGCCGGGGGATCGAACCGCGGTCCGTCTCCTAGGCTAGCGCAGGTAAGGCAGGCACCTTACCTCCAGCGCCACCGCCCGGCCCCAAAACAAATGTATTTGATCAGTTTTGTCAACTATGATACATTTTCTTTAAATAAATTTATTTTAAAAAGACTAAAGTTAGCATTTGCCTAGAAAGAAAGAATAAATAATTGATTTAGCAAAAGTACACTGAAAGATAGAAAAGTTTCCATCCAATAGTCTATTTTATTGATTAAGTTGTTCATGACTTATACTCCAGAAAAGGATCTATATGTCTTTTTTATATAACGTAAGTTTAATATGTGATAAATGCTCCTTTGTCTTTGCTGAAGATACAAAAGAACAATTAAAAGAATACAAATGCCTATTCAACAGTAAGAGGCAGTAAATGTTGTCTTTTATCTTTCTTTTTATTTCCTGAAGATATCCAACTGAAGTGTTATGTCACACAGATTTTTACAGACCTGAATAACTGAGATACCATGGTAACCTTAATATGAGAATTCAAACTCCTACTGAATGTTGGCTTTTTGTTTTGTTTTTTGTTTTTCACAACAAAGACTTAGTTTTATATTTGCTACAAAGCACAAAAGATTTCAGGGAAAGACTATAAAACAATAAAGATATGTCTAAAATATAAAGTTAAATATGACAACTTTTGGATGAAATGTATATACACAGTCTACTGTCTTATCTTAAAATCAGTATCTAGACAATTTCCAAAGAAGAGTGAATCACATATGATTCCAAATACTGTATATTTTTGCTTCATAACACCAAGAATATGTTGTCATTTTACATGTGAATATTGATATTTAATCATTTCTCAGTTCGAAAATAGTACTGCTAGATTGATGAAAGAACTGGAAAACATAGAGCAATATGTCCAAGAGGGATAGATTGAAAGAAGGAAGGAGAATATGCCCTGCCTATTTTATTTGCAATTTCAATTAGAATAAAATCACCACCACTTCATAAGGTGTTTAAAAAAAATCCTTTGCATGACAGATCAGAGTGATAGCATAGTGAGTAGGGACTTTACCATACATGCTACAAACCCAAGTTTGATCCCAGCATCCCATATGGTCCCTGAGCCTGCCAAAAGTAATTCCTGAGTACAGAGCCAAGAGTAACCCCTGAGAGTCACCAACTGTGACCCCCACACAAAAACAAACAAATCACAAAAGCATAAAAAACCTCTACAGAAATGTCTTAAGATTTACCATGTCAAGGCAGGATTATAGTGTTCTGTCTATTCACAGTTTATTTATCCACTGTTTATTCACAGTGGAGCAAGATTCTCATAGAATTTGATACTTGGGGAGATAGAAATGCACACAATTGGAAAATTAAAATGTTGCAAAGTTAGGTTTTTGTAAAGGGTCTTTTCAGTGGATATAAACTCTTCTAATATTTAGAAGTAACAAGGGAGTAAAAAATCTTCTGGGTATTTCCTCATTTCCAATGAGTGTGGAGTATTTATTACTGTGTGGGTGTGATAGAGAATTCCTCTCTCTGACAGAAAATCAGCTAGTACCTACCAGCGTACCATTACATAGTTCATTCCAGAGGGGACTTGGAATCAGAATCAGAAAGTATCTGATTTTCATGTACTAAAGTCAACTTGGTCACCAAAAAACACAACTAGATTTATGCTCATTAAAACACACACACACACACACACACACACACATAAACACACACAAACACACACATAATGTCCCCTGGGCCCCTATGCATGCTTTCTTCTAAACATTTATTCAGATCAAAGTAGTTGACCCTGGTAACACCATTCCAACCAATCTTATAACTATTGCTCAATTTAATATCACTATTTAGTCAATAACCATATATCATTAAGACTAAGACATTTATTTACAATAAAGCCATTATCTACTAATTAGCACTCCATAAAGTGTTGGTTAAACAAATATAGTTTATATTTCCTTTGTAAAATAGTGTTTAGGATATATAAGTTCACAGATAGCACAAAGAAAAGACAGAGCATTACAGTTGAGATTTGATATGAATTTATATATAAGTTTTCTAATTTCTATGAGCTTAAGCTTTAAGATAAGAAAAGACGTGGGATACTTACCTGGCACGGGAGATACCATGATCACGAAGGTGGTTTCCCCAGGGCAAGGCTTATCCATTGCACTCCGGATGTGCTGACCCCTGCAATTTCCCCAAATGTGGGAAACTCAACTGCATAATTTGTGGTTGTGGGGGACTGCGTTTGCACTCTCCCCTGAAAAAAGAAAAGAAAAGAAAAGAAAAGAAAAGAAAAGAAAAGAAAAGACACAGGAAAGCAGAAAAGCTCTCAAAGGATAAAGTAAATTTCAAAGGATAAAGGAAAAGAAAAGAAAGATCTGAATCTTTGACTCGCCATTGATTAACATATACTCAGTAGGATGACAGTTTTATGTCAGTGGATAGGTACAGTGGACACTATTAGGAAAACTGTACAAACTAAAGATAAGTGATGTATACTAATCCCAACATTAGCCTTGGTGTGGTTTCTTTGAAATTAAGCAAGTTTTTCTGGGCCACACCCAGTAACACACAAGGGTTACTCCTGGCTCTGTGCTCAGAAGTTACTCCTGACCAAGGGGACCATCTGGGACACCTAAGATGGAACAGGTCCGCCCTGGGTTAGCCACGTGCAAGGCAAATGCCCTATAGCTGTGCTATGGCTCCTACCACAAACTAGCATTTTTTTAATATTTTTTATTGTGATCAAAGTGAATTACAAATCTTTCACAATAATATTGAAGGCACATTGTGACAAAGAATTAAGGCAGTTCCCAGCACCAATCTTATCCTCCCTCCACACCTGTTCCCAGCATACATCCCATACCTCCACCTCTTTATTCCTTGGACTGCTAATATAAGAGATCTCCTTTGTATATAACTTGCTGTATATTGGGTATCAATTCTGATGTCGTTGAATTTGGGTTTGGTGCTTAAGTCCGATCATTTTTAATTCCACTTAGTGTTCATATGACTGGTTGTTCCTGGTACCATTCATTTTCCCCCCCTCAAGTTATGAGGGAGACGAGATGATTCAAGTAGTTGATTCTGTAGTTCTGTTAGAAAAGAAAAGAGAGACCTGAGCGCTAAAACTTTGAGACTACCCTCTCCCATCCCACTGGAGCCCCTCTGTTGGCCCGAGAAGCATGAGCACCTGGGTGCCCTTTCTTTGGGCAGGGTTGTGACAGAACAACCCCTCCTCATCAAAACAGGAAATGCACGCACTTCGTTGCCGGATCTTTTGGGCTGGTTTGAAACTGCCCTCACCCCTGCCAGGCCAGGTAGCATGCACACCTGGGCGCTAGAACTTTGGACTTGTTTGAGATTGCAAACACTACCCCTCGCCAGACCAGGAAGTGTACACACCAGGGCAACCCAACTTTGGGTTGTTTTGAGAATGCCCTTCCCCACCCCACCAGACCAGGAAACACATGCACCTTGGCCCGAGACCTTTGAGCAGGGTTGAGAAAGCCTGCCCCACCCCAATCAAGAACTGTGTGAATATACCAGATAGTTTAATTTATATGACATATATCCAATCAACTCAGACCTAACACTCAATTTCCTCAGATAATCCACATCTCATAAAACAGGATATCAAAACACTGTGATATCCCAATCATACTTAGACAAGCCATCTGGCTAAGGAAAAATAAACTCTAAAACGAATATACCTTTAAGCACCTCTAATACAATCAGTACAGCAGTCCACTTTATTAAACAACCAGAAAACTCAACAGTCAAAACCACCAGATGCAAAGAAATAAAGGTGAACTAAGGAAGATACTAGCAGCTGAGGAAATGGAGAGAAATCCCATCAAGTTTCCAAGTCCAGCAAAACTCACGAGCCCAAGAGATGAGAACCTAAAAGTAAGAATGAATGCCCTAGCAATGGAAATCAAGGAATCACTAACTAGCCTGAGAGATCAAAAAAATCTATAGATGAACAATTCAGCCAACTCAAAGAAGAACTTTGACAGCAGATGAAAGAATTCATACAATTGGAAATAAGGAAATAAGGAAAATATAAAAACATGTAGCAACCCATAAGAGCAGAATTACATAGTTAGAAGAATGCATAGAGGAACTTGAGGAAAAGCAACAAAACAACAAGGGTAAAAAAAAGTCAATAAGAAAGCAAGAGACAAAAATTGGAAGAAAAAGTTAGATACCTAATGAACAAAGATTTAAAAAATTACTTACAAATTGTAGGAATACAAGAAGGGGAGGAAAAAGGGAAAAGAGAAAAACAAATAGTGAGGGGATTAATAGAAGAGAAATTTCCCACCCTCTGGAAAGAGACACCTATACAAATCCAGGAGGCAAAAAGAGTCCCCAATAAAATAGACCCTAACAGACCAACACCAAGACATATAGTAATCCAACTGAAAGAAAAAAAACACAAATAAAAAAATGAATTATTCAAAGTAATAAGGGAGAGAAAATCCTCAAATACAAAAGATGGTCATAAGAATCAAACCAGACCTCCCATTTGAAAGAACTCTAGCAAGAAGACAGTGGAGTGACATATTTAAACAACTGAATGAAAGAAACTTCCAGCCTAGAGTACACTACCCAGCAAAATTCTCATTCATATGGGAAGGAGAACAAAAAACATTCTCAGACAAAAAAAGAACTCAAACTATTTGCGCTAAACAAACCATCTCTAAATGAACTTCTCAAAGATGTTCTACACAATCCAAACCCCGGGTTGAAATAGCAAACACTCGACTCAATGCAATAGCACAGCAATCCTTTCTGTAAGTAATCTCCTTAAATGTCAACAGGCTAACTTCCCTTATTAAAAGACACAGAGTAGAGGGATGGATCAGAAAACAAAAAACCAAACATCTGCTGCCTCCAAGAAACACACCTAAAAGAACAGGATAGGCACAGGCTTAGAATTAAAGGATGGAAATCGAGTATTCAAGCCAACGGGAAATAAAAAGAAACTGGGACAGCCATTCTTTTATCAGACCAAATTGCATTCAATCTCAAGAAAGTGCTTAGAGACAAGGAGGGTCACTACTTACTGATTAGGGGAACTTTCGATCAAGAAGTTCTAACCCTGATCAATATTTATGTGCTGATTATAGAGCCAGCAAAATATATAAGGCATTTGCTCACAAACCTAGAGAAACATATGGAAGGAAATGTGATAGTAGTAGGAGATTTCAATACTCCAGTTTCACCAATAGACAGATCCACCAGGCAGAAAACTAACAAAGATATAAGAACCCTAAATGAGAAATTAGAGGTTCCAAACCAGCAGAGGGTTCGGGCACTTAGGTGCGCTTGCTCAGCTTGCTGGCAGGAGGGGTCCCCAGGGGAGAGGGCGTTCCCAAACCTGAGGATTTGGATGCCCAGGTTCAAGCACTCACTAGGTCAGCAGAAGGGATCTCGAGTGGAGTGAGAGGCATTCTCAAACCAGAGGGTCCGAACACCCAGGTTCCCGCACTGGGTGCTGGTGAAAGAGGTCCCCAGGGGGAGAGTGTTCTCTTTTTCTTGCTGCCTTCTTTCCAACAATCCCCCCTCCTTTTTTTTTTCCTGGTTTTGAGCCACAACCCGTGATGCTCTGGTTTATTTATGGCTATACCCTCAGAAATAGCTCCTGGCTTGGAAGACCATATGGGAAGTCAAAGATTGAACCCAGGTCCATCCAGGGTCAGCCACGTGCAAGGCAAACGCCCTACCATTGTGCTATTGCACCGGCCCCTAAAATCTCCTATTTTTAGTTAGAATACTTTATCTTCTTTTTTCTCTTCTTCCTCCTATATTAGAATTAACTATTAGCGTGAATACAATGATCAAATAAAATCTAAAACTATAATAGTTGAAATTGGGTTGATTCAAACTGGCAGAGAGGTTCTTGCTGAGAAGGAAAGGCAGTCTCAAACCAGCTCAAAGTTCTGGGCACCCAGGTTCACATGCTTACCAGGCCAGAGGAGGGGATGCTACAGAATTATCCATAAATGCAAGAATAATTTTCCTCATAGAACTACATATGGGCCAAATGTAGCATACTCTGGTCTTCCCACTGAAAATTGGTCTCTTCAGTAAGAAAAATTAAAGAACACAAACTAATTTTATTTTTTTTCTTTTGTGCCGTACCCTGCAGTGCTCAAGGCCTTACTCCAAGGTCTTCACCAAAGGATCATTCCCAGCAGTGCCTGCGGGATCATATGGGGTGCTGGGGATTGAACCTGGGAAGCAACATGCAAGGCAAGCACTCTGCCTGCTGAACTATTTCTCCGCTCTCTCAAGATTTACATTATAATGCAATTACAATTGGAAGAGAAGATTTACCCACCACTCATCTTAATATGGTTACTATTCAAGATAGATAGAGTACTCATGACAAGAAAGGCTGGAGTAATAGTGCAGCACCATTCACAATAACCAAAATCTATAAACATCTCAAGTGTTTTTTGTTTTTGCTTTTGTTTTTTTCAAAATTCATAATGTATATGGGGCTGGAGCAGTGTCACAAGAGGTAAGGCATCTACCTTGCCCACGCTAGCTTAGGACAGACCACGGTTTGATCCCCAGGATCCCATATGGTCCCCCAAGTGATTTCTGAGCACATAGCCAGGAGTAACACCTGAACTTCACAAGATATGGTCTAAAAAAGTAGAAAAAAACATATAGTGTGTATATACATATATGTACATATAAATATATAGATATCTACAGACAATGTAATAGTACTCAGCTAAGACAACTAAGACATAATTGACCACCATGTTGACAGAACTGGAGAGGATCATGCTGAGCAAAGTTAGTCAAAAGAAGAGGGCCAGATACAGAATGATCTTTCTCATATATGAGATATAGACGCATAGTAAGAAAATAAAAAGTGGCCTAAATTGGGTACCCGACTCATTGCCTTAAAAGTACAGCATGCCATTTCATAATAGTAGAGGATAAAGGTGTTTGTTTTCCCTGCAGAAGAACAGATTTAATTCTGGCATCTCCTATGGTACCCTGAGCACTGCCAAAAGAGAATCCTGAGATGCAGAGCCAGCAATAAACCCTGAGTATTACCAGGCATGGACAGAAAACAAAACCAAAAACAAATGGCCAAAGTCAAGAAAAACCTGAGCAGTGGTCTACAAAACAAATCTTATGGTAGCTGGGAAGAGAGTAAGAAGATTGAGAGTCCCAGAGTCAATTGTTGAAGGAAGCAAAAAAAGATGGAGTATGTGATGTTGGAATAGTCTATACATGAAACCCCAACCCTAGCTGTATTGTAAATCATGGTAATGAAAATAATATGTAAAATATTCACAATAACTTTGCCTCAGAGGAGTTGAGTTTATCCCAAGGACGATAATGTTTAGCCTCAGCAAGGAGGATAATATGACTCTAAATAAGAAAAAGACCATTTTGGTTGGAGACAACCTAAAATTAGCATAACAACATATAATCTGAATATGCTTATTTGCTGAATTTTTTTATATTATGTAAATAGTCCCAAAGCTAATTCCTAATATTCACTGACCTAAGTGAACATGAAACACAATCTGATTTCAGGGAAGTACAATCACCTTCTCAGCTGAAAAACTGACAATGCTTTAAATATATTAAAGAAATTTAAAACAAAGATAGAAATATAATGCTACCACAGCTAACATTCTGCTTGTAAAATTTAGAAACAAGTTTTCTTCAAGTTGAGAGATGAAATGATCTACTTTAAAACTTAGGTGACAAGCAGATGGAAGTATATTTCTCCTTTTAACCCCCAGCCAGTTGACTCATTGCCTTAAAAGTACAGCATACCATTTTATAATAGTACCACCCACTAGGAACATCGAATTTAGTAAGACATAATGGCCTTAGGGAGGAAAATAAATTATGGGTACATAAGATTGGTTGTCATTTCTAGCATCAGATACACTGAATTAATATTTAGACAGAAATCATCTAAAATAAAAAATTAAATGCATGCAGTTTGAATTTTAGACATATTGCTGAGTTGAGAACAAAAATAGTGGGAAATAAAAAAGGATTTTCACGGACATAGCATGGCTGTCAGGAAATTTAGGAAATAAGTCTACATCAAAGGTCTTTTTTCTTCTGAAGGCATCTGCCCAATCTTGGACATCAGAGTTTTCCCTTAAGTCTGTATAGCATATAATGATGGTCATCAATTACTCAGACTCAAATAAGATTTCCCACTATGTATGAAATGAATAAAATAATAACTTTTATTCTAAGTGGAGACAGTAAAATAAACCCCATTCCTAAACTTGAACATCAATGAGTACAGGGTAGAGCCAAGGAGAAAGGGGAGGGACTTTTTTCATATAGCCAAGAGAAAGAAAACTATAAAATATAAGTACCAAGGTCAGAGTCCCAATGGCAATTTTTCAGAAATAATGAAATTCTCTGATCATGAATACAAAAATGTAAAAAATAAATTAAGAGGTAATTTTTAAAATGAATGTTGACCAATAAAAATGAAAATGTTCATTGAGGGAAAATAAAAAAAGAGATCAGGTCTAAATATCCAAGCCAAATTCAATGACAACAGAGTCAAGAGACCCAAAATATAACAAACTTAACACAAAATGGACCTGTTCCACTAATAGTCCAGGGAGCTAGGGGTGGACATATGGGACGTATACGGGAAGCTATGGAAAGAACCTGGTCAACAATGGCCCTAATTCACTATCAATAAACACCTAAAATACAAAAAAGAAATGATAGGCATGTTTTTGATGTTTTTGACTGTTAGAAATGATTTTTTTCTCAAATAAACATATCAAATCAAGTAAAAAATTTAAATGTTCAACATAGGCAAAAATGTTAAGAAACAAAAGTTATACTAATTACAAGTAGTAAGATAAAAAAGAAAAGTTGAGTGAGGAAAATAAAATACCCAAGGTAAAATGACAACCAATGGCAAAAGATCAGTGATCATTATTAATGTAAATTAATCCTTTAAAAACAAAGTTCAGCTTGGTCTGGAGAGGGGAGTGCAGGGTGGCTAAATACAAAGAATCTATATAGCAATCTCCCGTGATCCAGGCAAAAATCTACAACTAAATTTTTATTAAATACAGAATCATGTTTGAGGCTCCCTCAAACAAAACACAGATGAACTCTGGACATCCGGGGCAGAGAAGCTGAAGGCCTGAATCCAAGGTAAAGTAACACAATCTCACAGTACAAATGGGGGTCAGTTGCTGGCTCCAATGACCGACAGGACAAAATGTCTAAGGCATTAAGACCCTCAGAACTCCAAATAAAAAAGGGGGGTAAGCTGAAACCCAACAATCCAGTCCTGAATGAACTTCTACTCTTACGTCCTTTTTTATTCTTTGAAGTAAAGCAGATTTTATTTAGAAATTTTGAGGAAGAAGGAAAAAAGAGCAAGTAGTAAGCTCAAGAGAAAATGTGGGCTTCTCCAAAGGAAGAGAACCCCACTAAATATCATGAAATATGAAAGTCCACATCTCAGAGGAGAGATGCGGTGAAATGTGCTTGGATGCCATGTACTTGGCTGGTAATATACATGAGCTGACCTCCTTTTCTTAAACTATACCAATTTTTAGGAAAAAAATATTCTGGGATAGGTGACAGGTAAATATACTTGAAGGTAGGAATAAGTAATGACATTCTTTCCTAAATATCCTCTGCCACATTCAGAGAGAGTGGATACACATGAATACGGAGGAAATAGGGAAAATGTACACGACAGCATGTACATCTCCATCTAGAATATCATTATGCCCTTTTTTGGAGATAATAAAACTGAGAAAGAAGCAAGATAATAAAATAAGTACCTCTATTTTTTCAATCTCCTATGCTAATATTATAATAATAGAAAGGTAGTAACAAGATTACTCTAATTCTGAGCTATTGCATATGTGGTTTTATAGTTAAAAACAAGAAACTTTTGTACTTTTGATAAAACTACGAAAAGTTTTTTTCTCTGCTGATGTTTCTAACCCATCAATATTAATTAGGTATTATATGCTAAACACTAAGTAAGGCACTGGGAAATCAGCGTCAAACAAGAAGATGAAATTTCTGTTTTTAGACAAGTATACAAACATTCTTTTTAATTAATAAGTAGTTATCTCACTGCAATAGCAGGTGCTTTGGAGAAAATAGTACTCAGTTAGCTAAAGATCCACAGAGATCTGAGCTACACTGGAAAGACTTCCTTTGGTAAGTGTCTTTTCAGCTGAGATCTGAAAGATAATTTTGATGCATTGAGGTAAAACATTGAATAAGAACCATCATTAGAAACAACATGTGTAAAGGCACTGAAGTGAGAGAAAGCATGATACAGTCAAGAAAATTCAATAAGATTTTTTTGAGGATGGAAATATATATTTTTATTAATAATTTTTATTTTGACCAAACTGGATTACAAGTCATTCACAGTAGTATTTTAGGTACATAGTGACATTGAATCAGGGGCATTTCCACCACCAATGTTGTCTTCCCTCCACCCCTGTTCCCAGCATGCATCCCATATCCCCCCTTACATGCCCACCGGAATGCTAGGATAAGTGGTCTCCTCTATTTCTAGCTTGTAGATTGGGTATAAATTCTGTTGTAGTTGGTTTTAAATTTGGTGTTTAAGTCTGATCATTTTTTATTTCTACTCAGTGTTCATATGACTGTTTGGTCTTGGTGCTCTCCATTATTTCCCACTAAATTTGTGAGGCAGAACAAGATGGTTCAAGTTTCGTGGTTTTGTTTGAAGGTAAGAAAAAAAGGAAAGTAAAAGAAAAAGGGGGGAAAAATTCAAACAAGCAAAAAAACAGGAAGAGTCCTTCCAAAGACTATAAAAATCAGTTTAAGAAGAGAAAGGGAAAAAGAAAGGAAAACATAAAAATAATACAAAAAAAAAAATCAAACCCCCCTAAAAAAAACAAAAACAAAACAAAAACAAACCAACCAACAAACAAAAAAATCTGAAAAGCACCACAACAATAAAGACAACAACCAAACACTAACCATAGGTAGGTGAGGTGTGAGGGGACACACCTATGGAGAAGGAAAACATTCAGCCAGGAGTAGGAGGTGGTACTGTAAAGTGATAAAGTGTTATGTAAAAAACTCTATCAGCGACAATATGGCAAACCATAATGCAAAAAATTTATATATAAAAAAGAAGTTGCCTCTATTAAAATCAGTCTCTATTAAGCATTAGGCAAATGGGAGTAGGGAGACTTTGGTGAAAAGAAGTGGACACTAATGAAGGGATGGATGTTGAAACAGTGCTTGAAACCCAATTACAAATAACTTTGTAATTTCTTTCTTTTTTTTTTTTTTTTTGGTTTTTGGGCCACACCTGTTTGACGCTCAGGGGTTACTCCTGGCTATGTGCTCAGAAATCACCCCTGGCTTGGGGGAACCATATGGGACACCGGGGGATGGAACCGCGGTCCATCTGCTTGCAAGACAGACACCTAACCTGTAGCGCCACCTTTCCGGCCCCATAACTTTGTAATTTCATGGGGACTAATTAGAAAGGAAAAAAAGAAATCAAATTATATTTAATTTAATGATGTATGCTTCTGTCAACATTATTTTTAAAGTTGTGGGAATTTATTAAAACATATTATTGGCCAGGGGTCTACATTACTTACTGTGTCAATAACAGATAATATTCCATTTGGAAATTATATACTACTGAAGCTAAAATACAGCAGGCTTCCAAGAAAACACATTATTTAAAATCAAAGTAACCACACATAAATGTTTAACATTTTACAAATTTTAACTCTAAATGCCATTTTAGTTTTATTCTAGCTGTTCATTTTAGCTTTCAGGATCAATAGCAGAAGATTCTCTGAACAAATAATTGTCATATATTTTGACCAACGTACAATATCCTTTTGCAGACAAGTAGAAAAAGAACATGTGTGTGTGTTTGTATTCGTGTGTATGCTTATACAATGACAAGTGGAAAGACAACCATGTAAATAATCAAATAAGGTTATGTTTATTATTATATCAGATTCGAATTGGTTTTAGATTATTTTAGATTATTTATAGTGTCTTCCAATATTGTACATAATAGTTGAAAGTAAATGTAAGTGTGTGTTTACATTGATGTACTATTTAAGTTATTTCAATTAAAAATGAATATAAAAAATTAATATGGGCCTGAGCGATGTAGCACAGTGATTAGGTGTTTGCCTTGCACTCGGCCAACACAGGACAGACCCCGGATCGAATCCGATATCCCATATGGTCCCCAAGCTTGTCTGGAGCAACTTCTGAGCACAGAGCCAGGAGTAAGTCCTGAGCACTGCCAGGTGTGGACCCCCCCAAAATAAATTAATGTATTTTCCCCTCAGCATCAATATTTCTGTCTCCACTATCAATTACAAAATTTCTTTTCTGCAGGGCTGAAAAGATATAAAGAGCATACTTGCCTTACATGTGACCAATTTGAGTTTGATCCTACACGGTCTCCCAAGTACTTCCAGGACTGACCTCTAAATGCAGAGCCAGGAGTAAGGCTTAAGCATACAGAAGAGGTGTGGCTTCAAAACAAATCAAAACAAAAAATCCTATTTGCTAGGAATGTTCACCTAGGTCATGGGTCAAATGACAAGTTTAAACATAGAAACCAATTTCCACCATCAACAAGAGTGGAAAATAATTAAAAATCTAAAGCAATGGTCCTCAAACTACGGCCCGCGGGCCACATATTGTTTTTGTTCCCATTTTATTTCTTCACTTCAAAATAAGGTATATGCATTGAGCATATGAATTTGTTCTATATAATAGTCTGGCCCTCCAATGGTCTGAGGGACACTGAACTGGGTCCCCCGTTTAACAAATTTGAAGACCACTGATCTAAAGGGTTCTTAATGATTTAGTGTTCAATTATCAGAAACTTATATGAATGCATAGACACATGTACATTTGTATATAGCTTACAATTATTGAACCATCTAGAGAAATTAGCTTTAAGCATAATGTCTTTAAGAACTCCCACTCCCCGGAATTAATTTGCTAGGAATATTGCACTCCTACAAAGGAAGGTGCTTATATAATGAGTAGGTAACTTGAGACAGTGCTTCTACTGCCATTATCTAATAGTAAACTGTGGTCATTAAATTTTTTTACTTCAAATTCTCTACAAATGTCCCAAACTGAAAGATCCCAATTTATATTTGTAATATTATAAATAATTTCATATGCTATCTGTTATACAATCGCAAGTTGTATAAAAAGTTAGTAGATATTGAAGAAAACAATTCAAAGAAAGCACCACATATTACCTCAAACTATTTAAATAAAAATAGTGAAAAGTGAACACCTAAAAGTCATATTCTTCTACTCATCATAAATATTAAAATGGCCAGATATTTTATCTATACTTTAGATGATTTTATACAGGAACCAGACCCAAACTCCTAGAATCAAAGGAAATTTACTTTCAATTTATTTGTCAGAGTTTTAAAAATGTTATTCTCAAAAATAATTATATAACTCCATGTTTACCTCTTTAAAGCTAATAGCATCCTAAAATATTCAAATATCTTTTGCTGTATTAAAGTTAAGTTTATTTTTACATGCTTGCCAAAGAAATATTGTAATTCCTATTTCATGACAATAGTCTAGATATAGTAAGGACAATATATATTTTCTTTTTTACTACTTGCTTTAAACAAATTATCATTTTCTAGTAATTTTCTGCTTTATCATGTTCAAATTGAAATTTAAAACTCAAGTAAATGCAAAATGGAATAAGTCACATAAATCTTTATAGAAGTCAACTTTGTTTATCTAGTGCAAAATTCTGGAAAAAGTGCATATTGGGGAAGTTCTTTTTTTGCATAAATATTTTTCAATGTTTGAAAGCATGAATAAATTATCTGAACATACAATAAAGTATTTTCTGAGAAAAATAGAATCCTAAGTCATGAGAAAATTAATCATTTTAATTATTATTTTAATTATTTCAAATAAGTTCTTAAAATTCATTAATTTGATTTATTTTTGAATGTTCTCCCAAAAAATGAAAAGCTAAAAATTTTATCAAAAGATTGTTTGAAAGAAAAGAAAGCTCTGTGGTTCGGTGAAAAGTCAGATGTTAATGAGCCCGGACTGCAGCTGTAACACATGAATCATTATGAAGAGCTGAAAGTCTCACTGTTCAGTGCACAGAACTATTAGTCTAATTCAGCCTCAGTTAAGTGGTAAAGAGCTGGCAATGGACCAGCAGGATAGCTGAATGCAGTTCTAATGACAAATTGAATTTTTCATTTATAAAGCAGAGGCTACTAAAGGCTCATTCACACAAGGACAAGCTAATTATACTAATTATCACGACTAAAGATATAGTCCAGGAAAGATCCAGAAAAAAATTTACATTTTTATCGTCCTCAAAAAGAAATACAGAAATAGTCTTTAAAACCTGCAATAATGTGAGGTTACTTTACAGAATAGTATACATAGAAAGTTTCAGTTGTATATACCCACAAAAATATAGCATTTCATATAATCATCATGTTTGGGTTGGTTATATGACATTTCTAAATATTTCTGAATATAGTATGTCTTGAGAAGCAATTGTGATCTTATTCATTTAGGGAAAATAAACTGAATTTATTACATCAAAACTTAGGTTGCACAAGTCCACTTCAATCGTGTCTTTCTATTACTTTTTTAAAGTGCTTATTAAACGAAGTACTTATAAACAGAAAACAAACTTAAACCACCCATAGCTTCAGCATCAATCAAATTGAACTACTGTTAAATTTTGAAATATTCTCTTCTAAAGTATTTTCAAAATACCCTAATGATTATATGTATGTGGTATATTTATGTTTAAAATTTAGGGTCCTGATAACCAATTTTATTATAATTTATCCATTGTAATTTCTTAAGCTTCCTACCTATTATATCGTTTTTAAAGACTATTTTTGTTTCATTTTAGGCATTATGATTCACAATACTGTTAATAGAAGGTTTTCAGGGGCCAGAGTAATAACACAACAGTAGGCATTTGCCTTACATGCAGACGACCCAGCACAAACCCAGGTTCAAACTTCAGCATCCCATAATATGAGCCTGCCAAGAGTACTCTGAGCCTGCCAAGAGTGATTTCTGAGTGCAGAACCAGAAAAAACTCATGAGCACCAGTGGGTGTGACTCAAAACAACAACAACAACGACAACAACAAAAGATTTCATGCATAAAACAAAAATACCAGTACCAAATTCTCCACCAGAATCCCAACTCATTATTGCTGCTAAACTTTTCTTTTTCATTTTTAATATTAAAATAGTTATATAATGATCATCTCCAATTATAAATTGTTCTTGTTTCCAGATCCCAGCCTTCAAAATATCACATATTTTACATATTGAACATTTTTGATAGTCTTGGTAAATTCTGTCAATTTCATTTGAATGAAATTACCACCATAACATGTATTAATTATTCGTCAGGCTATCATTAGTATTATATTTTGTTTTGGTTGTTGGTAATTTGAGCACTTAAAAGTTTCTCAGTTCAATCTGGTTTCATTGGAGAGCTTTTGTTTTAGTTTTTGTTTTTAAGTCACTCTGCCACTACCCAGGGCTCACTCCTATTTCTACACTGAAGGATCACATGTGATAGAGCTGGAAAACCATATTGAATGCTGGAGAACCAGCTAGATCATCCAGATATAAGACACCCATAGTACTAACTCTTCAGACCCTCAATCTTTAATTTTTTATTTTTTAAAGTTTTTTCTTTATTTAAGAACCATGGTTACATATATGATTGCAGTTGGGTTTCAGTCATAAAAAGAACACCCCCCCCCCCCCGTCACCAGTACAAGATTCCCACCACCAATGGCCCTCATCACCTTCAATGCCACCCCTTGCTGTATTCGAAACAGGCATTCTACTACTCTCACTCATTAACATTGCCATGATAGTTAATGTAATCATCTCGCTAACTACACTCACCACTCTTTGTGGTGATCTTCACATTGAGAGTCAGTCCATTCCTGCTCTCATCTCTTTTGTCTCTGGGCATTATTACAATAATGTCTTTTGTTTTTCTTAAAACCTATAGATGAGTGAGACTATTCTGTGTCTATCTCTCTCCCTCTGACTTGATTTACTCAGCATAATAGATTCCATGTTCATCCATGCATAGGAAAATTTCATGACTTCTCTCCTGTGGCTGCATAATATTCCATTGTGCACCACAGTTTCTTTAGCCACTCATCTGTTGTTGGACATCTGGGTTGTTTCCAGATTCTGGCTATTGTAAATAGTGATGCAATGAATATAGGTGTGCAGAAGGCATTTTTGTATTGTTTTGTGTTCCTAGGGTATAAACTTAGGAGTGGTACAGCTGGATCATATGGGAGCTCAATTTCCAGTTTTCTGAAGAGTCTCCATGTTGTTTTCCTTAAAGGCTGGACTAGATATCATTTCCAGCAGCAGTGAATGAGAGTTCCTTTTTCTCCATATCCCAGGCAGCACCGATTGTTCTGTTCTTTGCTATGTGTGCCAGTCCCTGTGGCAAGAGATGGTACCTCATTGTTGTTTTGATTTGCATCTCCCTGATGATCATTAATGTGGAGCATTTTTTCATGTGCCTTTTGGCCTTTTGTATTTCTTCTTTGAAAAATTTTCTATTCATTTCTTTCTATTTTTTATGGGGTTAGATGTTTTTTCTTGTTCAGTTCTGTCAGTACCTTGTATATCTTAGATATTAACCCCTTATCTGAAGGATATTGGCTGAATAGTTTCTCCCATTCTGTGAGTGGCTTTTGTAACCTTGGCACTATTACCTTTGAGGTGCAGAGCTTCTCATCTTAACATAGTCTCATCTGTTTATCACTACTTCCATTTGTTGGAGAGTGCTGTTCCTCTTTGAAGATGAGATGCCTTTAGTCTCAGTGTCATGGAATGTTTTACCTATGTGTTGTTCTATACACATTATAATTTTGGTCTGATATTAAGGTCTTTAATCCATTTTAATTTGACCTTTGTGTATGGTATTAGACGTAGATCTGAATTCACCTTTTTGAAAGTGGCTGACCAGTTGTGCCAACATCGCCTGTTGAAGAGACTTTCCTTGCTTCATTTTGCATTTCTTGCCCCTTTATCAATTAATAATTAATTAAGAAAAATCTGGCGGGGATGTGGAGAGAAAGGAACTCTTATCCACTGCTGGTGGGAATGCCGTCTAGTACAGCCTCTATGGAAAGCAATATGGAGGTTCCTTCAAAATCTGCAAATTGAGCTCCCATTCGACCCAGCTATTCCACTCCTAGGGATATACCCTAGGAACACAAGAATACAATACAAAAACCCCTTCCTCACACCTATATTTATTGCAGCACTATTCACAATAGCCAGACTCTGGAAACAACCAAGATGCCCTTCAACAGACGAATGGCTAAAGAAACTGTGGTACATATACACAATGGAATATTATGCAGCCGTCAGGAGAGATGAAGTCATCAAATTTTCCTATACATGGATGTACATGGAATCTATCATGCTCAGTGAAATCAGTCAGAAGGAGAGAGAGAGAGAGACGCAGAATAGTCTCACTCATCTATGGGTTTTAAGAAAAATAAAAGTCATTTTTGTAACAATCCTCAGAGACAATGAGAGGAGGGCTGGAACACCAGCTCACTCCATGAAGCTCACCACAAAGTGTGGTGAGCACAGTTATAGAAATAACTACACTGAGAACTACCATAATCAAGTGAATGAATGAGGGAACTGGAAAGCCTGTCTGGAGTACAGGTGGAGGTGGGGTGGGATGGAGGGAGATTTGGGACATTGGTGGCGGGAATGTTGCACTGGTGAAGAGGTGTGTTCTTTATATGACTGAAACCTTATCACAATCATTTATGTAATCAAGATATTCAAATAAAGAGAAAAAAAAAGAAAAATCTAGGCTATATAAGAGAAACTTCTCTCTGGCTCTTGGGAGAAATACTGAGGGCAGGACTGAGGCAATAAGCTAGACTCTATACAAGAGAAATTATGAAATAATAATTCTGACACAAACTAATATTAAGTAATTATCTGTTGTTTGTGTTTTGTACTTCAAGAAATTATCTCTGAGTCCCATGAAAGGGACTTTTGGTGGTATGAATTTAGTCTACTGTTGTTCCTGATGGATGGCTTTGAGTCACCTAATTACCAACTTTGGTGGCCATTGTCCAACTGATTTTCAATTATGTTATTGAGCAAACTGATTCCATTTTATCTGTAATATTCCATTATTGTCTTTGTTTTAAAGGTTAGGTTATTTATATGGAACCATTTTCATTATAGCATCCCTAACATCCTAGATGGATAAATCTGCAATTCATTTTCAAGTGACACCTAGAAACAAACACTACCAGCCATATATATACTCCTACCATTTATTCCTGTCAAACTCAACATAATGAAGTAAATCTTTAAATTTTATTTAATTTTCACTACATTTTTTGTGGTTTTTGGGTCACACCCAGCAGTGCTCAGGGGTTATTCCTGGCTCCATGCTCAGAAATTGCTCCTGCCAGGTACGGGGACCATATGGGACACCGGGATTCGAACCGATGACTTCCTGCATGAAAGGCAAATGCCTTACCTCCATGCTATCTCTCCAGCCCCAATTTGCACTACTTTTAAATAAATAGAAAATGAACTTATTCCTGAAGCTAATCAATTCTCTATAGATATATATGTGTGTGCTTAAATTTTACTCTTTATTTTAATAGTAGTTTCACAATTGGCTTAAGTCTTTGATGATATATAATTCTTACCTACTTCTCAATTTTAATATATTTAGTATTTGGAAAAATATATTTGCTAATAATTCAAACTTTGTATATTAGCACTTTCTCCTGAATGTCAAAGTGGTTAATTCTTGGTTCCAAAATCTGAATTCTGATATTTCTTATCAGAACACTTTTTTTTTAATATTTAAGCACCATGATTACAAGCATGATTGTAGTTGGGTTTCAGTTATAAACAGAACACTCCCCTTCACCAGTGTAACATTCCCACCACCAATACCACCCTCCCTCCTTCCCTACTCCTGCCTGTATTTGAGACAGACATTCTACTTCTCTCATTCTTTAACATTGCCATGCTAGTTGTTAGTGTAGTTATTTCCCTAACACCATTCACCACTCTTTGTGGTGAGCTTCATATTGTAAGCCAGTCCTTCTGGCTCTTCCAGCACTTAACTCTATTGTCTCTGGATCTTATTATAATAATGTCTTTAATTTTTCTTAAAACCCATAGATGAATGAGACTATTCTGTTTCTATCTCTCTCCCTCTGACTTATTTTACTCAGCATAATAGATTCCATTTACATCCACATATAGGAAAATTTTATTACTTCATCTCTCCTGAAGGCTGCATTATATTCCATTGTGTATATGTACCACAGTTTCTTTAGCCATTCATTTGTTGAAAGACCAGACAGAGTCTGAATGTTGTAATTAGCACTCCAATAAATATAGGCATGATGAAGGCATTTTTGAATTGTATATTTGTGTTCCTAGGGTATATCACTATAAGTGGTATAGCTAGATCATATGGGAATTCAATTTCTAGCTTTTTGAGGAATCTCCATATTGTTTTCCATAAAGGCTAGAGTAGACAGCATTCCCACCAACAGTGAATAAGAGTTCCTTTCTCTTCACATCCCTGCCTATTCAGAACATTTGAAAGGATAACTGAAGTTTCCACCTCAATCATACTTGCCATTTTCCCCCATTTTGATGCTACCTTTTTCAAAAATAAAATTAAAATTTTTAAATAGAGTATTTATGACTAGATGCCAAAGAATAATAAGATTGAGTTATGCATGTACATCAACACAATATATAATTTCAGTGATAATTTTTTAAATAAATTTGGCCTACAAAGCAATGGCACAGAGTGGTAAGGCGTCTGCCTTGCTGGCACTAGCCTAGGACAAACCACGGTTCAATCCCTCTGCATCCTATATGGTCCCCCTAGCCAGGAGCAATTTCTGAGCACATAGCCAAGGAGTAACCTCTAAGTATCACCAGGTGTGGCAATATATAAATAAATAAATAAATAAATAAATAAATAATTTGGCCTAAAATATCAGAGAAAAAAGTAAAAGAAAAATTCTACAATTTAAATGGAAGAAATGGAAGTTAAAATGTTCAAAGTCTTATGAAGTTTAGAGCAATGTACAGTTACGGTAGGCTAAGTTGATTATTTTTTTCTCATGTCAAATTCTTGTGCATTTACTCAGAAAGTTAGGTTTCTTTCATTTAATGATTCTACTATTTCCTTGAATTTTTATGTTTTTTACTAATCTTTTATCTTCTGAAGGCAGGCGGAAATAAGTGTAGAAATTCATAATGGGGCTGGAGAGATAGCCTGGAGGTAGGGCGCTTGTTGTGCATGCAGAAGGACGGTGGTTAGAAATCCGGCATCCCATATGGTCCTCCGAGCCTACCAGGAGCAATTTATGAGCGTAGAGCTAAGAGGAATCCCTGAGGGTTGCCGGGTGTGACCTAAAAACAACAACAACAACAACAACAAAGAAATTCATAATATACACATATGTGTATATCTTTTATATGTGTGAGTAGAAAAATTCCAATAAACTTTGAAATTTAATAAACTTAATTTAGTTTTTAATTAGTTTAATTCAATAGACTTTCTGATTATAAATATATTTTAAAATGTGAATAACTAAAGATTTTTATATAAAGTCTACACAAATAATGCCATTGGGTAAAAAAAGTACTGAATTTTAATATATGGTAAAGGTAAAATAAACATAGTCTTGAAAATGACCAAAATGTGCTTCGTTTAAAATTCTTTGTGGTTCAGGGGTTCAAGTACAGGGCCTCATACATGTAAAGTGAAACTTAATCATTTTATATGTACATATATATATATATATATATATCCACTTACTATAAAATTCTATAATTTGCTTATTTTTTCTTTTTTTTTAATTTCTTTTTATTTAACCAACTTTATTACATACATGATTGTATTTGGGTTTCAGTCATGTAAAGAACACCACCCATCACCAGTGCAACATTCCCGTCACCATTGTCCCAAATCTCCCTCCTCCCCACCCAACCCCCGCCTGTACTCTAGATAGGCTTTCTATTTCCTTCATAATTCTCATTATTAGGATAGTTCAAAACGTAGTTATTTCTTTAACTAAACTCATCCCTGTTTGCGGTGAGCTTCATGAGGTGAGCTGTAACTTCCAGCTTTTTTCTCTTTTGTGCCTGAAAATTATTATTGCAAAAATGTCTTTCATTTTTCTTAAAACCCATAGATGAGTGAGACCATTCTGCATCTTTCTCTCTCTCTCTCTCTCTGACTTATTTCACTCAGCATAATAGATTCCATGTACATCCATGTATAGGAAAATTTCATGACTTCATCTCTCCTGACAGCTGCATAATATTCCATTGTGTATATGTACCACAGTTTCTTTAGCTATTCATCTGTTGAAGGGTATCTTGGCTGTTTCCAGAGTGTTGCTATGGTAAATAGTGCTGCAATGAATATAGGTGTAAGGAAGGGATTTTTGTATTGTATTTTTGTGTTCCTAGGGTATATTCCTAGGAGTGGTATAGCTGGGTTGTATGGGAGCTCAATTTTTAGTTTTTGGAGGAATCTCCATATTGCTTTCCATAAAGGTTGAACTAGACGGCATTCCCACAATTTGCTTATTTTTTATTTTAATTTTTCTACTGTTTTACAATTGATAAGCATATTGTACATATTGTTATTGTTCATATAGAATTTTTAGAAGCCAAGACTAGCAAAACAAAAACCTGAAAGAAAACAAAGTGAGAAACTTTGAATTTTAATGGTGAAGCAAAAGTGATATAGAAAATAGGCATAATGATAGACAAATAAATCTCAATTGAGAACATCAACAAATTCCCTGAAAAGATGCATTCTTAATGTTTATATTTAAAATGCATAACATGCCTAACATAATCAGCTTTGTGCCAGTCTAGATATCCCACTGTCATTCAATTTTGCTGCTCAATTCCGAGAATTGCCATAGCCATCCTTTCACTTCTCATAATTGAATGTCTAATATGCAACTCACTCTCTTCCCAGAATTGGCTACACAGGTCTCCTATTCACTCAGGTCCCTAAGTTAACTAAAGAAATCAGAAACCACCCACCAAAGCAGCCTGGAGAAAAATAATAAATAATCCCTAAAATTCTCTCTCTCTTTTTCTTTTTCTTTTTCTCCTTCCCTCCTTCTTCCCTTCCCTCCCCCTTCAGATTCCTTTGCCTTTACACTCTCTTACAAAGTTCTTACTGTCACACCACTTTCTATTCCACGCACCACTAAGAAAAAACAAAAAATGTTGCCTTCTATAAATGCTGCAGTTCAAAACTGCTGCCTTTCTTCTTAAACCCCTATGCTATGAACCAAAACTACTCATTTCCTTGATGATTAGCTTTCTATTTGTCACTAATTGAATTTTCCACAAGCATCAATTTAATCTGGTATTTCCAACTTTCTTTTAGCAATAACACAATTTGTTGGGGTAGGGTGGGAGACAGAAAGAGGATAGAAATCTAGCACTTAACTAAATAATCTGTAAAGTACCGTGTTCCAGGAAACAGGAAAGCACCTCAACTTTGTCAGACGATATCTTTTTCCAATTCTATGGCTGGCAAATAGCTTGAATCCATACTGGCCTGACCAAATTTTAATCTGACTTCAGGTAAAATAAATTATTTTCAATTACTGGATATATTTTAGAAGTGTCTTGGAGGAGGTTAAAAGAGAGTGATCCCGACAGAGGGATCCTATGGGAGAGGACAAGAAAAATAAAGAAATTGGGTAATTTATTCTTTTAATTTCATTTATCTATATCTTTGATAAAGGTTCAATTTTGTTAAATATAAAAAATATTCTTTCATTTATTAACTGCTTCCAATCTCTGAAATCTTCATATTAAAAGGACCCTGAATTTTAAGTGATTTCTAATGGAAACCAAATGGCAATAAACTTGAAGAAAGGATAGAATGGTATAGTCATTAAAAGGCTACTGAAAAAAATATGAAATACTTTTATTGAAATGACCATTCACATTGCCAGAATCTTTAGCCTTCCAGTAAATTTATAGCTCTGATTCCTGTTTCCAAATTTAGATTTTTATCAGCACCAACAGGCAATGTAGCCATAGGAGTCACATAGCACATTGGGTATGTAGTTGAAATTTATTTTCCTATCACTTAAAGTTCTATCATAAAAAATAATATTTAGAAACAAAATAATATCAAATGATATTGACTAAAACCTCACTTTATAACTTATGTTTGTGCAGTAACCTGTTTAGAACACATTGGACTTTTTTGTTCAAAATCAAATCTTTTTTTTTTTTTTTTTTGTGGTTTTTGGGTCACACCTGGCAGTGCTCAGGGGCCACTCCTGGCTCTATGCTCAGAAATTGCTCCCGGCAGGCACGGGGGACCATATGGGACGCCGGGATTCGAACCGATGACCTTCTGCATGAAAGGCAAACGCCTTACCTCCATGCTATCTCTCCGGCCCCTCAAAATCAAATCTTAATCCTGATGTTCATGTTTCTATGTTGGGTGACATTGGTGATTTTACTCAACCTCTCTGACCCTCCAGTTTATTATCTTTAAGTCCTGCATATAGATAGTGTAATGATCGAGTTGAGTAAACATCTAGGAATGATGCAATATGATAGGGAGCACAAAACAAATAAGAATCTTAGCATACTCTGAATAAAAAAACAAAAACGAAAAGAACTAAAATGGCAAATTACTATCAAGAAAATCTGGTGGGGCATCTTCACAGTGTAGATATTTCAGGCATAGGATCATATAAATCAAGATGTCATGGAAACCAGGAAATTAAAATGTTTTCATTTCAATAGAACCAGGTGAGTGTTTTTAGATAATCTGATTCCTCTTTGTTGTTGCTTTTTGTTTTGGTTTATTTGGTTTGTTTTGAGGCCACAACCCAGGAGCACTCAGAGATTACTCCTAGTTCTAGGCACAGGAATTTCTTCTGGCAGGTTCTGAGCTGCCAGAGATCAAATTCAGGTTGGTTGTGTGCAAGGCAAATGCTCTATCCACTGTACTATCACTCCAGCCCCTGATTACTCTTTGTTTTTAATTAATTTATTAGCATGCCTTACCATAAATGCAAAATATTAATTCATTAGTGTGGTATTCTTTATATATTCTATATATAGCCCACCACCATGCTTATCTATAAATCAAAAGTACATTTCTGTAATTATAATAATAGTAAATTAAGAATATATTTGTATGAATTGGGGTGAAAGAATGGGTGTTAAACATCATCTGACCACAATTCCTCTATCAACAATTTTAACTGCGTGTCTCATGGTGATAATTAATAATTAATATTGATTAATAATTAAGTTATAATAAATGGATAATTGTTCATAATAATTGATACGTAAAATAAAATAAATGAAATTTTAAAATGTCATTCTATATAGGAAAATTTATTAAAGCCACAAAATATGCAATACTTTGAAATTTAGTTAGAACTGGAAAACTCTTCTCTGGAAAATGTATGTGAATGGAAAAGTTGGCATGGAGATTTGGCACCATTCATGTACTATGGAATAATTTTCACTGTTACCTTGTTATACGAAACTGCATTTTAGCTGGTTCCTTGATGGAAGGGTTGAAAAAGTCACTCTACATTCTAAAAGCTTTTCAATTCCAAATCTCCTTGAGCAGATTCTTTTAAAATCCTTTTACAAGAAAATGATCAAATAAAGCAAACCAGGAACATTTTCCATATATGACTGACGCGGTATTTCACATGCTTTACTCTTTGATGTCTCATCAATTTTTCATCAGAAAAAAAGATCATCCCTTTAGATTTTCTTTTGGGGTCTTTTTTGGGGGGTCTATAAGCAAAAAGACTTCAAAAATTATAGGCCAACGATAATAAAATAATAAAAATCAGAAGCATGTTTCAAATGAAAACTGGAAAAAGGAAATTATATAAGTTCTCTGCTTATTTTGATTATAATCAAAGTTTTTAAAGTACCAGAGAGATAATTTAGAAGTTAAGGTCTTTCCTTTGAAAGCTGCTAACCCTATCTCAATATTTAGCACCACATATTGTCCCTTCAACACTGCCAGGAATTAACCCTGACAACTACCAAGTGCCACGCCCCAAACAAAAACCCTCACAAAGATATTAAAAATGAAAGTTTGCCAATACAGAGTGGTCTTTCATAGAACAATCAAAATACCCAAATTTACTCGAATACAAAAATAGTCAGACTTTGGAAATACTATTAATGCTAATTAGTTAGCGTTAGTGATATTACTATTAATGCTATTAACTTTTGGTGCATAATTAGGTTATTAAATATTAGAAACCTATCATGATAAAAAAAACTGGGCATAGTATACCTATATACAGCAATATGTTCAAAATATTAAAATATTGACAGACCATGAGATCAATGGAATAGACTTGAGTATTCAGAGAATGTTCCCCATACATAAAATCAATTAATCTTTGTTGAAAGGACAAGAAATGCCAAATGGAGCAAGGAAAACCTCTTCAAAAGGTGATGCTGGGACAATTGGTCAGCCACAAGCAAAAATACCATGCACATCCATCTAACACCATCCATCTAACACCATGCAAAAAGGTCAAATTAAAATGGATTACTGATTAAAGACCTTGATATCAGACACGGAACCATAAGGTATATAGAAGAAAATGAATGTAAAATACTTTATGATATTGAGAATAAAGGCATCTTTTAGGAGGAAACACCACTGTCCAAGCAAGTGGAAGCAGAGATAAACAATGAGAAGTTTCTGCAACTCAAAAGAAATGGTGACTAGGACACAAAGGCCACCACAGAATGGGAAAAAACTATTCACACAATAATACCCATCAGATAATTGGTTAACATCTAAGATATACAAGATACTGACAGACCTTAACAAGAAAAAAAATCTAACCTCATCAAAAAATGAGGAGAAGAAATGAACATTTTTTCAAAGAAGAAATACAGATAGCTATAAGCACATAAAAAAATTGCACCACATCACTAATCAAAATAACAGTGAGGTACCCTTTCACTTCACAGAGTCTGGCACACATCACAAAGAACAAGAACAACCACTGCTGGCCTGGACATGGGGAGAAAGGAACTCTTATTTGCTGCTGGTGGGAATGCTGTCTAAGCCAGCCTTTTTTGGAAAACAATATGGAGATTCCTTAAAAAAAAACTAGACATTGAGCTCCCATATGATCCAGCAATACCACTCCTAGGGATATACACTTGGAGCACAAAAGATAATACAATAATACCCTCTGCACTTCTATGTTCATATGTCCGACAACAGATGAGCGGTTAAAGAAACTGTGATACATATACAGCCATATTATGCAGCCATTATAAAATATTAAGTCACAAATTTTCCTATACATGGATGGACATGGAAAATACTATGCTGAGTGAAGTAAATCAGAGGAAAGAGATAGACATAATAGTCTCATTTATCTGTGGCATTGAAAGTAATAAAAGACATTATTGTAATAAAACCAAGAGACAATAGAGATGAGGGATGGAAGGACCAGCCCACAATATGAAATTTACCACAAAGAGTGTTAAGTGCAGATAGAGAAATAACTACAACTATCATAATAAGGGTAGTGACAGAGATAATTAGAATGCCTGTCTCAAAGACAGGCAGGGATTATGGAAAAAGGAAGATTGTGGGCTTTGGTGGTAAAATAGTTGCACTAGTGAAGGGAGGGTATACTTTTTCTGACTGAAACCCTACTACAAACATGTTTGTAATAACGGTGCTTAAATAGAGATATCATTATAATTAAAAAATAAAATATTACAATTTTGGAGCTGGATTAATAGTACAAGTGAGTAGGGCACTTGTCTTGTACATGGCCAACTGACTTTTGATTCCTAGCATCCCATTTGGTCTCCCAAGTACTGCCACAAGTACAGACCCGAGTTAGGAGTAATCACTGAGCATCACTGAGTGTGGCTCAGAAACAAGCAAACCATCAAATAAATAATTAAATAAAATATTATATTTTTGGTATCTTAGGGGCTATATCCAAAAACAGGGCCTACTGATGGCTTTTTGCTCAGTGATTACCCTAGTATTGCTCAGACAATCATATAGATTATATATGGTACCTAGGATCATATAAAGATCAGCTGCATACACAACACTTTAACCCCTATACTCTCCCCACCCCCCCAAAATTTGTCCCAAATTAGGACCTTATTAATAAATTACATTCTTTTTTTTTTTTTTTTTTTTTTTTTTTTTTTTTGGTTTTTGGTTTTTGGGCCACACCCGGTGACGCTCAGGGGTTACTCCTGGCTATGCGCTCAGAAGTCGCTCCTGGCTTGGGGGACCATATGGGACGCCGGGGGATCGAACCGCGGTCCGTCTCCTAGGCTAGCGCAGGTAAGGCAGGCACCTTACCTCGAGCGCCACCGCCCGGCCCCAATAAATTACATTCTTAATAGATTATTCTACACTAAAAAGGGAACCCAAGCACACTATTGGGATTATCAATTGACGTGGCCACTATAGTAAAACTTCTAGAGATTCTTCATAAAATTATAGCAAAGTCTTCCTAAAACTCAATTACCAAAAGATTTGTAACTCATAGTTATTTAACTAAAAAAAATTTAAGTAATGTTTGCCACAGAAACAGGCTGAGGGAAGAAGGGAATGAAGAAGGCAGGAGGAAAACTGGGCACATTAGTGGTGGAAAATGTGCACTGGTAAAGGGTTTTGGACATTGTTGGACTGAAACTCAATCATGAACAACTTTGTGTATCTCACAGGGTTTCAATAAATAAATAAATTTATTAAATGTAATAAATAAAATTTTATTAAAAGTTTTAATTTTAATGAAAATTAAAACAAAGCTATAATATGATCTCACAAGTAAAGAGCCAAAGGAAATTAAATCACCCTGTCATAAATATATCTGTCATAATAGCTAAGTATGGAAAATGTAAATTTTGATCAACAGATTCTGACCAGAGTGGTTTTGAAGTGCTTGTGAAGAGGTTGTATGTACAATGGGGAATTCCTCTGTCTATGTTTTCCCTAAGCTATAAAAATTTTTTCAAGTGAATTTATCTACAGTAGGAGATGTCAACATAAATCCATATTAAATATTTATTACCAATAAAATAATCTTAGTTCAATTAAATGCTCTTAATATATTATGTAAAGGAGTTTTCCAAAACACATGGTGACAACATGCCTTCTTTAATGTTAATTAAAACATTAGGATTCTTGGAGCTGGCGACATACAGCAGACAGAAGGTAGGGCCTTACTTGCATTGCATATAGTCCACCTAAATTTGACCTTGAGCATCCCATACGGTTCCCTGAGGATCGCCAAGAGTAAACCTTAAGTATCACCAGGTGTGGACTGAAAAAAAAAATAGAACTTATGTTCTCTAGCCAGCCTCACCCTTCATTTCCTAGAAATATGTCAACACCAGACTTCCAAAAAGAAGCTAGAGGAATAGTATTTCACTAAGTCAGCTCAATAGAGAAAGTACCTAAGGGCTATTACTTTCAATAGCCAGCAGAATTTATATCTTTACTTTGATGAACTTGAATAGTATGTTATTAAACCCTCCCTGGAAAAAATATTTCTTTCTCTCTACATAGCACATATTTATTTTTCTCCTCTTACTTTATCAGCAGCCATGCACCTCCATGATTGATCTCAACAGCAAATGGTAGCATGTGTTTTTCCAGAAGCTGTATAATATGTCTCCTGTTAAATCTGGCACGGGCATCAAAGGACCACAATCACCCTAAGGAAGAAAAAACAACCAAACCAGCCAGGGAAGATATTTATAGCAACATTTAAATTTTTTTAATTTGTAATAACTTAAAAATTAAATGGCCTCAATAATATAGAGCATTTCCAAATAGTTGAGTGTGGAATGATCTCCTGCCTAAGGCTGTAAATCCTGACTCCATGCCTTGGGCTTGCTCACACATGATTATGTAATCTTTATTGCCATCTTCTGAGGGATTTGCTTTTATATACAAATAAGTAGCACTCTATCAGTGTAACTCCTCTCCCTTAAAGAGTCTAAAGAAAGCCTGGAGCCTTTTCCTTGAGTCTCCAGTGAGGAAAGCTGATCTAAGGCGATAACCAGTTTAACTTAGCCTGGGTCTCTGAGACAGTAAGAGCAGGGAGCATTTAGAAAATGACAAATAAAAATCATATGCACAAAACAAATAACTCCTTATCCATTTAAAAAGCAGAAACTGAGCAAGAGATATACCTCAATGGGCTAAGGGCATGTTTTGTGGGCAGGAGATAGGGGTTTGATCCTCAGCACCACATAGCTATAATTCCACTCTTAGATTTCTGTTTGTGGTATAAGGCTTTGAACATGGAAGACATGAGATAGATACCACTGGAAATATTAATCTTTAAAACTGACATCAATCAAGTCCACTGCCCACATAAACAAGTCTGGAGGCCTTTTCATTATGGTACAACCAGAACAGAGAGCATTATGAAGAACAAGTAATATGTCATGTCTTTATTATCACACAGCAGAGCACAGTTATTCAACAGGCAGACCTGAGATCATCATTTGGTTCCCTAATCACTACTAGAAATTTTCCCTTAGAAAACAGCTGGGTGTAAGTCCTGAGCACTACAGAGTGTGACCCAAAACAAAACAAAACTAAAAGTTCATCTAAGCCACATAGAACTCAAGAACAGATACCTCAAGATATAAAGAGGAGTGAACATATTTACCCTAGAGTTATTAAGGTTTTGAACATTTTTATGACAGAAAACCGATTTAAGAAAATGCATATTTACCTTCTTGACACTTGGTTTTCACTTGGTTTTCTCTGATCACAGAGAAAGCCTGAGTACTCAACATAACTGTAACCATCTATTTTCACATACCAGAAGGGAAGCTCAAAGAGAAAAGACAAAACCCAGCATCTATGATCCCAAGGACAGAGTTAGAGGGAAAGATGTAAAAATTATCTAGCTCAGACTTGGGTTTTAGGGAGGAGCCTATGTTTGTGGCTAAGCTTTGGCTCTTAAACAAAACATATAAAGAAAATACTATAGTGAAGGAGAGATTGAAGCATTGGAAGCAACTAGGCTTGAGTACTCAGAAAACCAAACCGGTTTTGCCCACACCCAGTAGCTTCAACTTCTTTTATAATAAGGAATGCAACCATGTACTCAAGTGTTCACTTATGCAACAAATATTATTGAATGTGCGTCATGTGGTGAATAGACTGTTCAACAATAGCTACACCCATGAATAAAATAGATAGTCTGAGCTTTCCACTACAAAGTTAAGTCTATTGTGAAAGCAACAATTGAAAAAAAAAAAAAACCAAACTCAAATCTTTTATTCTAAATTACATGAAGTATTATAAAGGAAAAGGTCAAAGTTGGAATGCTGCACTGGTGAAGAGGGTGTTCTCTTTTTATATAACTAAAACCCAACTACCAACATACCTGTAATCATAGTGCTTAAATAAAGATATTTTTAAAAAATAATCTCTGGGGAAAAAGAAAAGAAAAGGATAAAAGTAAAATCTTTTTCTCAACTAATAAAAAATAATTCAATACACACATACATAAAAGTAGTTCCAGGTCACCAACTACTTTAAATTATGAGATCAAAATTACTTTTCTCTAGAAATATATCAGAAGATATATCAAGTAAAGAAAATTTAAAGTCATTCTTGGGACCAAAAAAATAGTACAGAAGTTAAGGAGTTTGGCTTTCATGCAGTCAACCCTGCTTACCTTTCTAATGCTTTTACAGCAAATTTCCAGCTCCATAGTTCCTGGAATGCACAGCTGAGGGAAACATGCAAATTTCATAAAATTGCCAGTCCAGTAGGTCCACAGAAGATTCGATGGGAAACTTGTTAGAAGACCATCAAGTTTTATGAATGAAAACAATAACATAAATGGTTCAGATAGCACCATCAGCCCAATATATCCTCAGACAATGACTCTAGTATCATCATTGTGAGATAAACAATTATCACAAATTGACTTCTATTCTTCTATCATTTTCTATCATTCCATTGGCTTTAATATCGGATCTAACAATATGTAGTAAATTTGTGATTGAGAAGAAAGAAAGCTTGAGTGAAGGTGGGAAACTGTGAACATTGGTGGAAGCAAGGTCACGCTGATGGTGGTATAGATGCTGGAACATAAAATGCCTGAAACAACTATCTTAATAAAAATTTGTAAAGCACAGTGTTATAATAAAGAAGATTCTCTGAGGTATAGATGATGTTATATATTACTTTAATAAGTATATATTTGTGGTTTGTACCAGCTCCTCTATTTGTTTATTATATGCCTGTAAAAAGTAATTGGTCTGAAAAAGTAAATTTTCAATTTGGGAAACATATTAGTTCAAAAATAAAGATGCTTTATAAAATTGCTAAAATTAAACACTAAAAGATAATCTTGACTATCTATAAAAGCAGGTATTGATCAGTTAGTAAATTTCTTCAAGAATATATTTTACTTACTCAAAATAATGAAGGAATATCAAAAGAGCATAAAAGCAAATAAAATTAGGTTTTTTTAAAAAAGCCTATAAAATCAGAAATCACTATATTTATATAAAAATATTTTTACTGGGGCCGGCGAGGTGGTGCTAGAGGTAAGGTGTCTGCCTTGCAAGTGCTAGCCAAGGAAGGACAGTGGTTCGATCCCCCCAGCATCCTATATGGTCCCCCCAAGCCTGGGGCAATTTCTGAGCGCTTAGCCAGGAGTAACCCCTGAGCATCAAACGGGTGTGGTCCGAAAAACAAAACAAAAAAAATTTTTTACCTTAATGGTATGTTCTTTTAAATTAGTATTATTCTTTAACCTGCCTTCAGATCACTACTTTATGTTTGAATATGGTCTTCTTTTATATACATTTGGAAAGCTTTCTATTTTTTCTCAGTTTTCAAAACTTATATCCTGAGATAAATGCTCATGAAACTATAAACAGTTATAAACATTATTCTTATCTCTTTCAGCTATCAGTAAAAAAACAAAAAGAAAAACAGGATATTTTCTGTATGAGGCTTAATGAAAAACCTAAAATTTTATTTATTCAAAATCTGTGAAACAATCTAAGAATAAATGAAAAAACTGTTTTTATATAACTCATTTGCTATTGGTTTCTCTACTTTCGCATTTTATAGTTTGAAACACGATCGACTACTAACTGTTCACCCTAACTCTTACAGATATTTTTCCATTTTTAATTTATTTTAGATCTTATCTCACTGAAATATTTGGTTTTCAAGTCTCAGATAATTATGTAAGAAAAAATTTATCAGAGTTCTGCCCTAGACAACCAATTGATATCATCCAAAGTTTAAAGAAAATTACTCCTATACAGAACTATTAAACTCTGGATAAGAATTAGGGTCAAACTTATCCTTGAAGTGGTCTACAATAACTCCTAAAAAACTTCCAAACAAGTGCTTGAATTATACAGATTTACAAAAGTCATTTGCTTGTGGATAAAAACTGAAAAAAAGAAAATAGTTTGTGTACTCTGAAAAAGTATAGCTATCAACATTTATTATTTTCCTCATGAATGAATTTCGAAACTCACTGAAGAAAATAAAAAGATCTCCAAGCACTTGCTAATGCTGTGGTTTATCCCAAGAGTTGTTTCAGATCTGATCATATAATTCTTCATTCCTTTTGTTTGTGACCCAGTTACTCATGCCCACTCAATGTCTTTCGTATTGGATCTTAATAAAGCTTTTCAGCAGGACTTTTGTTCTTAAAGGTTAAAATGTCCCATGAATCACTACCTCACTGAGAAAGAATGCCCTGGTCATAGGAACAAACTCAACCCCCTCCTGGGGGGAAGAGAGTGGGAAGATTTGAACTTAATCTGATTTCTACCCCTAGATGAGAAAAACTTGGTCAATTGTTCTAACTTGAGTCTCTGTCCCAAATATAATTTTTTTGATAGAAGAGCAATTGTCTAATATGCCTTTCTTTAGTCCAAAGAATTTATTGCTGGAGAAAAAAAATGAGTCATTCTAAAACCTGTATGGCCCTCTTCAAAATAAATCCAGTAAGGGTTCTAAGAAATTCAGGCAATCTACAGAGAACAGTTTTCAGTTTTTGAAACCTAACCCCCAAAACAACTGTGACACCTCTTAAAGAAATTTTGCACTTGTGATTTTAAATCTATGTTCTGTAGAATCTTCTTAATGTTTCTCATAAAACTAAATTGAAAGTAAGTAAGGAGATTTAAGGGAGAAAATGGAGTACTTAGCAATACTTAAGGCACAGTGAATATAATAGCACTTAGTATGAAAAAGGTCATGAGTTTAAGGTCATTTTGAAAATTCTCTAATTTAGAAATACTTTATTTTAAAGAAGATTTAATGTGTTTGTTCATTCTAGGAACACCTAATAAAGGTATACAATATTTTAAATAATTTCACAAGTATTTCTAAGGTAGATTGTTACAGTTATTGTCATTCCATTCCCATTCGATCTGTATTTTCCAAGAGGAAGAACTACTTCGCTTTCAGTGCTGATTTGAAACTGTGTTGTATGATTTGGTCACAGAAAAATGAGTGACTATTTCTATTTGTGTAATTTATTTAAGACCCCTCTGTACTCCATTTAATAGAAGACCATGTCCCAGATAATGACTGCTTACAACCGGAATATAGAATTTATAGACACGTGAAGCTTTGTTAATGCCAGCAAAATTATAACCAATAAAAGCATTCAAGTAATATAAACTAGAAAGCAACATTGTTGTTCTAAGACTAAAATTTAGGAATGATTTGCCATAGCAAATGCTAATTATTTTGATTAAAGGCATTGGTGGTGGAAAGGTTGCACAAATATATTTGTAATCATGGTGCTCAAATAAATATATTTTTAAAAATTGAAATAAATAAAGCATCTACAGTTTTATCCCTAACTAGTTTTAAACTGTATAAGATAGCTAAAATAAAAATTTACTAATAGTTTTATAATGACTTTAAATGTAATATGTACTGTTAAATGAAACTACCACTTTAAGAAAAATACCCCATATGCTATATTTCCTCTCATTATGGCAAATATCACTTTTTACATTCCAAAAGCAAATGTTTTACCATTCAAATAAAATAAACAACGCAATAACAAGCTACTGCTTCCCACAAGGAGGATCATTTTCCTTTTGTTCATTAGTCCAAATACTGTTTGAGTATATAAGAAATGCTAATGTATATTCCTATGTTCATTATTATTTTCAGAAATCTTAATGTAGTCAAAATTAAAATTCAGGTTTACTTAATTATACAGTAAGTTTTATCAAAGGTCTTCCAACCAACTGAATGAAATGCTTTTTCAGGAGACAGTCAGTTTTAATTCATGGCCCTAACTGTGCATTTCTCCTCATGTCTTCTAATCTAAGCTTTTTATGCAGCTTCTTTCCTTCTACCCTTCATGATCCCTTGCTGCCTTTCTTTTCTTTTTCTTCTGTTTCCCAGCCAGCCTCTTTTATTCTTCTATTTCAAACCTCAACTCCTTTTAGATGTGAGTGGGTCTGACTATCCAGGTGATATTACCATATGGCATTGGAGGGAGGGGGTAGCCTCACACTGTTGCTTAAATCAGATATTTAAAAGGAACATGTGAAGAGATGCCACAAACATAAAGGAGATCACAAGGAGATGTTATGAAAAATTATATGTCAATAAATTATATGATCTAGGAAAAATGCATGCATTCCTAGAAAGATACAAAACTATCATGAGTGGAAACTGTGAACAGAACTATAACTAGTAAGAAGAATGAATCAAACATCAAAAACCTCTCAAAGAAAACCTCAGAACCTGATGGCTTCTCACATAAATTCTACCTTATGTTTAGAGAATTAAGGTTCGGGATGTACATAAGTGGCAAAGCCTATACACGATATATATGATATTATATAATATGATAGGTATCATAAAAATGATACCTAACACCATAACAATAAAGAATACTGGGTCAGAAGTATAGTTCAATATATTAAGGGTATATTATTCATGTTGGAGTCCTGGATTCTAACCCTAGCATTACATAATTTCTAAGAACTACTGGGGGGTGTACATAAAGCAAACATCTTTTAAAATTTAATTAAAGAATATAAATTCTGGGACAAAGAGATAGTATGGTGATGCTGTGATTGCCTTGCATTTGACTGACATGAGTTGGACATGGAACTTCATATGGCCCCCAAGCACTGCTCAGGAGTGATCCCTGAGCACAGATCCAGGAATAAAACTGAGCACAACTGGGTGTGGCCCTCAAACAAATATATATATGTTCATATACAAACAGTTGTATACCTATGTGTATATAATATGTGTATCTATAGTTAAAATCAACCCCAATTTAAAAAAGATTATTTACGAATTCATTAATAATCATCACTATAATGCCAAAGTCAGAAAAGACACACATAAAAACATTAATAAGCAAAAATAACCAATGTGTATTGAAAAAAATCTTCAACAAAATAGTAGATAATTATATTTCACAGTGCATTGAGATAAATGATAATCATAACCAAGTGAGATTTATTCAGGTGAAACAAAATTGGATCACCGTAATAAAAATCATGAAAATAATACTTGAGAATATAAACTACATGATATTTTTGAGAGATTACAATTTATACTGTTAAATTGAATGACCTAAGTAACAGATTCTTAACATCATGTAATCTTCCAAAATTAAGTAAGAAGGAAATAGAAAATCTGAACAAGACAATCACAAGCAAGAAAATATAAATAGTAATTAAGAATATCCTCACGAACAAAAGCCCTAGTCTAGATGGTTTGACTGGTGAGTTCCATAAATCTTTCAAATAAGATTTTTTTACCTTAACTCCTTAAGCTCTGCCAAAATATTATATAGGAACAGAAATCTTTATTCATAGATTCTATAAAAATAGAATTCTATAAAAATAGATTCTATTAAACTAACATCACATTAATACCCGAAGCATTCAGAGAAAGTGCTAAAAAAGAAAGATTTCAGACCAATTTTTCTGCTGGAATCAAAAATTCTTAAATTAATTCAACAGCATATCAAAAAAATAATCATATACTGTGATCAAATGGTATTCATCCCAGGGAAGAAAGGGTGATTCAATAAATGCAAATGAATTAACATGATTTTCCATGTCAATAAAAGCAGATAAAAATCCTATGATCATATCTATTAATGCAGAAGTGGCTTTCAACAAAATCCAACATCCCTTAATCACAAAAAATCAAAACATCATCAAAATAGGGGTGGAAGAGACTTTCCCCAAATTAGTAATAGATATCCATAACAAACCTGTAATCATTCTCACTGATGAAAATGGAAATTATTCCTTCTGAGATTAGGAACAAGACGTAGATATTCACTGTTTCTACTTTTATCCATTATAGTATTAGATGTCCTAATAACAAAAATCAGGTAAGAAAAAGAAATTCAAGGAATCCAAATTGGAAAAATAGAAGCCCAATTATTATTATTTGCATATGACATGATAATATACATAGAAGACTCTAAAGTGTCCATTAAAAAAAACCCTGTAAATTATAAACAAAAGTCCTTATCAAAGGGTAAGCAAAAGTTGCCAACTACAAAGTCAAGAAACAAAACTGTTGCAATCAGAAACTCAATAAACTAAAGAGAAAGATAAGAGTTTACTCCATTCAAAATGGTGTTCAAAAGCATCAAATACATAGGGAAGCTATAAATCACTTTTAAAAAGTAGACTCTAGGAAACATAAAAATATTCCATGTTTGTGGAAAAAGCAATATTGTCAAAATGACAAAACTATAATAACTAATTCAAAAATAAGCTCTTAAAGGAAACTAAATAGGGGAGTAGGAAAGAATCTGGGAATACCAGTGTAAGGAAGTTGACACTAGTAGAATAATTGGTATTGGAAAATTGCAGGTCTAAAATTCCACTATGAATACTTTTGTAAATTACAGTATCTTAATAAAGATATTAATAAATTTATAAACATCTACTAATGCAGAAATTTGAAGAGGTTACACACCCATTTATAATAAACACATTTATAAAACTAGAGCATAAAAGGCCACCTCAGGGGCCAGAGAGGTAGCATGGAGATAAGGTGTTTGCCTTTCATGCAGAAGGATGGGGGTTTGAATCCTGGCATCCCATATGCTCCCTGTGCCTGCCAGGGGCGATTTCTGAGCATAGAGCCAGGAGTAATCCCTGAGCACTGCCGGGTGTGACCCAAAAACCAAAAAAATAATAAATAAACAAAAAAAAACACCTCAACATAATAAAGATATGAACAATTTTACAGACCCACAATACTATATGAGTACTTTTTATACTAATGAGCAGGACACAAAGCTGTACATGTTTGTTATCACAATTATTAAGTAAAAATTGACTTTAAATTCAGTTTAATGTACTTGAAGGTAAATAAATGAACCAACAAGAAGTCTATATGAATTGAGGAGGTAATCAAATCAACTTTCAATCATTTTATATATAATTCAAATGAGAGCAAGGGGAGAGGAAAGCAGTACTGCTGTACATGTACCAATTTACACATATGTCTGTAGTTCAAATGCCAGGATATGAGATAATTAATTATATCAAAGCTTCTAAAAATCAGTATTTAATTGTCACTCTATTATCACTAGAATTGTCTGAATAAAATACAACAGACATATTTTTCTAACTATTTTGGAGATCTGTAAGCCCAAGATGGAGACAAGTTTTATTTCTCCATAAATCTTTCTCATTGATTCCTCAAAAAACTGGAGATCTATATGATCAAGCTACACCAGTCCTAGGAATATGCACTAGGAATAGAAAAGCACAATACAAAAAATGTCTTCTGCACACCTATTCATTGCAGCATTATTTAAAATAGCCAGAATCTGGAAATAACCAAGATGCCCTTCAAAAGATGAATGGCTAAAGAAACTATGGTACAAATACACAATGGAATATTATGCAGCCATTGGGAGAGATGAAGTCATGAAATGTTCCTATACATGGATGGACATGGAAACTATTATGCTAATTGAAATAAGTCAGAGGGAGAGAGACACAGAATAGTTTCACTTATCTATGGGTTTTTTTTTTTTTTTGGTTTTTTGGGGCCACACCCATTTGATGCTCAGGGGTTACTCCTGGCTAAGCACTCAGAAATTGCCCCTGGCTTGAGGGGACCATATGGGACACAGGGGATCAAACTGCGGTCCTTCCTTGGCTAGCGTTTGCAAGGCAGACACCTTACCTCTAGCGCCACCTCACCGGCCCCTATCTATGGGTTTTAAGAAATATAAAAGACATTATTGTAATAATGCCCAGAGATGAAGGCCAGAAGGACTGGCTTATGATATGAAGCTCACCACCAAGAGGGGTGAATGCACATAGAGAAATAATACACTAACTACTACCATGGCAATGTTAATGAGTGAGAGAACTAAATGGCTGTCTCAAATATAGGCAGGAGATTGTGGGAGGAGGGAGATGGGGGCATTGGTGGTGGGAATGTTGCACGGTGAAGGGGGTGTTCTTTTTATGACTGAACCTCAACTACAGCTACGTTTTTTATAACAGTGTTTAAATAAAGATATTATTTTTAAAAAAAGGAGAGATAAAGTCATGAAATTTTCCTATACATGGGTGAACATGGAAACCATTATGTTGAGTGAAATCAGTCAGAGGGAGAGAGATAAACACAGAATAGACTCCCTCATCTGTGGATTTGGGGAAAAATAAAAGACATTATTGTAATAATACCCAGAGATAATAGAGATGAGGGCTAGAAGGACCAGTTCACAATATGGTTACCTCAAAAAGTGATGAGTACAGTTAGAGAAATAATTACACTAACAACTATCATGACAATATTAATGAGGGAGATAATTAGAATGTTTGTCTCAAATACAGGCCAGAGGTGAAGGAGAAGGACGTGATATGGAGGGCATTGGTAGTGATAAGGTTACACTGGTGAAGGGGTGGGGTGTTCTTTTTATGACTGAAACCCAACTACAAACATGTTTGTAATCATGGTGTTTAAATAAAGATATTATTTTTAAAAATCTTTTTCCTTCATTTTAAGGTCTTTTCTCTGTGAAAATTTATCCTTTTTGTTTTTTTTTTTTTCTAATGGAGGTTATGGAGGAGAATAGTGTGTGCATAACCAAAAGTGCTCAGGGGCTATTTTTGTCTTTGTGCCCAGGAATTCCCCTGATGGTGCATAAAACTCTGGGAACCAGATTGTGGCAAATTGTGTCCAGGTCAACTGTATGCAAGACTTTCCTTCCTATATTATCTCTCCAACAAATGAATCCTTAATGCATCTCACTGTGTGTCTTAAAATCCTCTACGAGAAAGTCAATAGAAGAGTTCAGTGAGATAGGACAGCAAGCTTGCCTAACAAGTGCTCACCCAGGTTGAATCCTCAGCATCCAATAGAGTCCCTTAAGCCCTGCCAGGAGTGATCTCAGAGCACAGAGCCAGTAGTTTGTAGTGTATCACTGCATATAATGCAAAATAAGTAAATAAATAAATCAAATAGAATAAAAAGATAACAGAGTGGTTTATGGCTTACCTGACTTAACCATAATTATTTCTCTTAAAATCATAACTCCAATAGAATTATATTCTGAAGGGAGAGAGGGGTAAAAGAATGAATTTAGGAAGAGTCCAATCAAATCCCTTACATTCACAAATAGTTTACTTTCCTACTATCTGTGCATATATATTAGTCTAAAAATGTTTAAAGGAAAACAGAAGAGCAATGGGAAAATAGTTCAGGTCATATGCTATCAACCAGAAAAAGAGAGAGAGAGAGAGAGAGAGAGAGAGAGAGAGAGAGAATGCAATTGTTTTATGTCCTCAGTCTAACAAGCTACTTCTGATTTAAACCCTATTTTTGAGGCATTCACTATAGGCAATTTCACAAATTATACATTTCTATGGGTAGAGCCTTTTAGTTTGCTTCCCTGGTTAGGTAATTGGTTAACTCCTCTGTTTACTTAGTAGCATAAGAAGAAAAAAAAAACATCAAAAAGCAGGTTGCCAGTGCCAAGTGTAAGTTTGGAAGAATATCTCTATAATTCTGTAAGTTTATTCCCCATATTTCACAACACACTTGAGGACGTATAAATAAAAGAAACCATTTCTTCTAAAGCTCTTTAATATTCTAGTTTCCAGACTTATTCTGAACTATAGATCTGTATGTATTCTTTTTGTTCTTTTTTTTTGATAGATGAGAAAGAGAGAGGGGGGAGGGAGGGACGGAGGGAGGGAGGGGGAGAGAGGGAGAAAGGGAATAGGGAGAGAGGGAGAGGGGAAAGCAGAAAGAAAGAAAGAAAGAAAGAAAGAAAGAAAGAAAGAAAGAAAGAAAGAAAGAAAGAAAGAAAGAAAGAAAGAAAGAAAGAAAGAAAGAAAGAAAGAAAGAAAGAAAGAAAAGAAAGAAAGAAAGAAAGAAAGAAGAAAGAAAGAAAGAAGAAGAAAGAAAGAAAAGAAAGAAAGAAAGAAGAAAGAAAGAAAGAAAGAGAAAGAAAGAAAGAAAGAAAGAGAAAGAAAGAAAGAAAGAAAGAAAGAAAGAAAAAGAAAGAAAGAAAGAAAGAAAGAAAGAAAGAAAGAAAGAAAAGAAAGAAAGAAAGAAAGAAAGAAAAAGAAAGAAAGAAAGAAAGAAAGAAAGAAAGAAGAAAGAGAAAGAAAGAAAGAAAAAGAAAGAAAGAAAGAAAGAAAGAAAGAAAGAAAGAAAGAAAGAAAGAAAGAAAGAAGAGGGAGAGAGGGAGAGAAAGGGGAGAGAGGGAAGGAGAAAGGAGAGGAAGAGGGAGGGAGAGAGGGAAAGAAGTGAGAAAGGAGTGAGAGGAAAGTAGAGGGGGAGGGAGAGAGGAGAGGGAGAGTGAAAGAGGGAGAGCAGAGAGGGATAGAGGAAAAGGAGAGAGAAAGGAGGGAGAGGGAGAGGGAGAGGGAGGGGGATAGGGAGAGGGAGAGGAAGAGAGAGTTTCTCAGATCTGTATGTATTCTTAAATATTTTAAACTCCAAAGGTATTTTGTTTGAAGACCGCACCCAGAGGCACTCTGGTCTTACTCCTGACTGTGCAAAGGGATAGTTCACAGAAGATCATATGCATTGCTGAGATTTAAAATGGTCTAATTTTATGATCATATGCAAGAAAAGGACTGAACTACACTACTAGCTCTCTAGTCACAAGGCATTTTAAATGTTCTAGACAAAATATACTTTAATTTTGTTCCCCTGGAACCAGATGTGGGTTTTTTTCAATATTCATTTTTAATTATTTTTATTTTACATTTAACAGCCATTCATTTTCTCTTTTTAATTTTTTACCTGAATTAAATTTGTAAGAAAATTATATTCTAGAACACTTTGACTAATTTTCTCAGCTGTCACTGACAAGTAAATATTTATAAAGAGACCAGCTGGATAATAGGCAGCATTAACTAAAAACAAAAATATTAAATTCTTGACAAAATATAGCTTATGGGCTGTTTTCTTAATTTTCTCAGTAGTTGAAATAACATTACCTTATAACTTTATTTAACCATGGAAGTGTACACTATTGAGGCTCAACATGTGCACATTCTACATAAAGTTTACTACTTAAAGTCTTATTATGTTAACTGATTGCTGTTCCTTCCTGTTGCCTTTTATTGTTTACTCTTTTTCCTTCCTTCTTGTAACTACTGTTTGATCTTAGAATAAAATTTCTGTTTTTGTTGTATTCAGTTCAGTTGTTTCTTTTACCTACTTGGAAAACATGAGTGACATTATAAGGTTTTTGGCTTTCTCCACGTCTTATTTTCATTGGGAATAGTCAATATCCTACATATCTATGCATATCATTATGGCATGGTTTTAGCTTTTACATAGCTGAATAATAAATACTTTTATATGTGTGTGTATCTGTGTATTTCTTCTTTATCCATTTGTGAGTCAGTAGCCACAGATTAATTTATTTCTTGGTTACTTTAATACTGAAATAAATAGGGGAAGACCTGTATCTGAGTTTTGTTTGATGGTCATATCTTTGTTCAGGGGTTATTTCTGGATCTCAGCTCAGGGAGCATTGTAATGGGGGAGTTGGAGGAAGTATATGAGTGTTGAGTAACATGGTTATATATCCAAGAAAAGAAATATAACCTCTGAAAAATCATATAGTAATGAACCTATTTCTTTTGAACAACTATTCTCAGAGGCTTCATGTTCTGACTTGTTTTAATTTGCAGTTTATAATTTATCTACTTAAACACCATAGTTTTAAGATTGTTCATAATCCAGTTTTATTCCATGGATAAATTTGTTCACAATTCGTACAATGTACACCAACCTTCACCTGTACATATTACTTATCACTAATGTCCTCAGTTTCCTTCTCACCCTCCCTGATGCTCTCTTCCCTCCCACACACAATCCCCTGCCTGCTTATAGGGCAGACATTTGTCTCTTTCTCACTCTCTCTTTCCCTCCATTTTTGACACATAGTTTGCACTGATATTAATGAAGGAGTTCAATGCCTATAACTTTATCTCCTTTCAGCACCATGATCTTGTCCAGAGTGATAAGTTCCAACTACCATTTTCATAGAAGAGCCTTGTCTACTTTAACTGGACTCTCTGCTCTTTATGACAGATTTTCTATTATGAACTGGTCCTCTTACTTCTCATCTTTATTTTCTGGATATCACCACAACACTGTCCTTTATTTTTCTTATATCCCATAGGTGAGATGAGTGAGAATATTCTATGTTTATCATTTTCCCTCTCCTTTTGACTCATTTCACTCAGTCTAAGAGTCTCTATGCCCATTCATATATAAGCAAATTTCATGATTTTATTTTCTCTAACAACTGCATAGTATTCCACTATGTAGATATACCACAGTTTCTTTACCTATTCATTGATTGTCAGGTACCTAGGTTGCTTCCAGATTCTGGCTCTTGTAAATAGTGCTACAATGAACATAACACAGAGGGAATTTTTATATTGTATTTTTTGTTCCTTAATTATATCCATAGGAGTGGTATTGCTGGATCATATGAAAGTTCAATTTCCAGTTTTTTGAGGAATCTCCATATTGTTTTCCAGAAAGGCTGGATTAGAAGTTATTCCCATCAGCAGTGAACAAGAATCCCTTTCTCCCTTAATCCACTTCTGCACTGGTTATTCTTGTTCTTATTGTTGTTTTGATTTGTGTCTCTTCAATGATTAGTGATGTGAAGCATTGTTTCATGTGCCTTTTGGCCATCTGTATTTCTTCTTTGAGGAAATGTCTGTTCATTTCTTCTTTGGAACCAGTGCAGTGTTCTGCACCAGCACCAAGAATCTACCAGAGAAGTCCAAAATACTGCCCTGGTACTAATTTGCTCCAGAGTGGTTCATATGACACCTTGATGACTTGAAAACAGTGAACACTAGCTTTCAGGGAGGATTTCCCTGCCTTGCCACCTAAAAATGAAATAAAACCAGAAGACACCTCATGACTCTCTGACTTTGACATAGGATCTGAGCAAAAACCAAGACCACTAAATACAAGCCTGATTGAGACAACCATAAAGGAGGAGAATTTTTCCTGAAACCATGAATAAAAACTTTGGACTTAGTCAACTTAGTGTGCCTGGAGCCTGTAGTTGGTCTTATGGCAGGATGCTTCATGGGTAGGGACACTGTTTTTCAGTAAAAATGTTTTCTTTTTCTCTTTCCCCAATTTTGGTTGTGCATATCCAAAAAAAATGCTACCTTTTTGATCTTTTAGATTGGGTCACCTTCTTTTTCATAAAACTTTGAGACACAAATTATGAATCACTTTTTTTTTTTTGGTTTTTGTTTTTTAGGTCATACCTGGTGGCACTCAGGGGTTAGTCCTGGCTCTGAGTTCAAAAATCGCCTGCCAGGGTGATATGGGGTGTCATATAGGATTTAAACCACCATCAGTCCTGGATTGGCTGCATGCAAGGCAAATGCCCTACTACTGTGCTATCTCTCCAGCCCCATAAATTATTTTTATAACCTCATATTTCTGCATTTTTTTTGTAAAATTAAGTAGGTGGGGAATAAGGGTGAGGATCAGGGGCTATGTGGTCTCCGGTGCATTCGAGTTGATAAAAAAGGACAAAACTAGATATCCAAGCCAAAGTCAACAACAATGGGATTAAGAAACACAAACTTTAACCATCTAAGTATAGAATGCACTCTGAGAACAATGGTGGAGGGAGGTCGACACTGATGGTAGGATTGGCCCTAATTCAACTATGAAATCCGACTATGAAGAATTTTGTAAATCACAAACCTTTCAATAAAGTAAAATTTAATTTAATTTAAGAAACTTTCTTTCACTCTTAAGATTTTTAATTTGCTGTAAGAGCATTATTTTTGCTTTTGACTTTGGAGCTGTCCAAACTTTTCTCTAAAGTTGTGTCATGGAGCATATTACCTGTTTTCTTCTCTTATGTACACATAATTTTTCAGGTTTTAAATGCAAGACTTCAATCTATTTTTATAATGATGCTAGAAAAAAGTATAGTTATATTCCTTTAAAATGACTATTAAGTCTTCCCAACATCATTACTGAAGGAAATTTTTTATTCTTTTATTTTTACCCCCTCCCTCCCTTCATTCTTTATTATAGGTTCTTAGCTCCTTTTAATTCAATCCTATTTTATTAATCTATGTATTTTATATGCTGTCTAAAGTACTATTATTTTGTAGTACAGTTTAAAGTCATGTATCATGATACTTTCAGGAGTTATTGTGTGTGTATATGTGTTTAATATTCAAAGCAAGGATTTAACCCAAGCCCTATTACAACTAAAATACACATGTTCTACCATTGAGCTATATTCCCAGTTGTGGCACTGTTTTTAATTCAGAATGTATTTTAAATATATATTGGTGGATTGTTTATTTGTTGGTTTATTATTTCTAATGGAAATGCACAAAGCAGTGAAAAACATCTTAGTTCACAGCTTTCTTTTGTTTTTGAGTAGCTATGTACCAAAGATATTCATTTATTTTTAATATAATTAAATCTAGTACATCTTTTAATATGTAAAATATAGTAAAACTGTGTGAAAAATAAAACTAGTGGCACTACAGACAATGATCTGGATTGGACAAGCTAGTTTGCCTGGAGCCTAGAGTTGTTCTTATGCCAATAAACTTCAGGGGTAGGGTCTCCTCAAGGCTTTTCCTTCCCATGTCCCCCATATTTTGGTGGGCCTATGCAAACGATAATTGCCACTCTAACACTGTTTTTACAGTGCTCCTTCGACTCTAAACCTTAAAAAAAAACCACTTAAACTAATATGCATGTGCATGAAAATGTAAAAAACTACTATGCCTTCAAGTTTAAGGACTTACATAAATTTTATGGCTTTAGATTGCTTGGTGTACCACTAAGAAATGTTATAATGTACTACAATCTGGGGACTTGAGGGACAAAGTAATTGTACATGGGTTCAGTTTTATTTTTAATATAATTTTTATTTTAATCATAGTGGCCCACAAATTATTGACAATAATATTTTAGATACATATCAATATAAAATCAGGGGAATTCCCATCATTGAATTGTCCTGCCTCCACCTTCGTTCCTGTCCTACCTCGCATATCCTCCTCCCTCACCCCAGGGTCTGCCAGAATAAGTGGTCCCCTCTGTGCCTAGCTAACTACTTAGTGGTCCTACACCTGTTTGGTGTTGGTACCTCCCTTATTTCCTGCTCTAATTGGGAGGCGGGACTAGATAGTTCAAGTTATGTAGTTTTGTTTGAAGAAGAGAAAAGTAATAAACTGGGGTAAAAGTCTAATATGCCGAAAATGGAAGCTCTCATCCTGGGTTTGAGAGACGAAGGGGGAAAAGGAGGTGGAACACCACAACAGTACAAAAAGAAGTGTCAAATAAAATATCCAGTGAACACTCCAACAATAAAGATAAGCACCACATAAAGGCCATGGTCTTGAGATAAAAAATAAAAAAACATGGCAGAGCACATAAAGGAAGAAAAGAAAAGAAGAAAAATATAAATATGAATGGAGACAACAACTTCAGTAAGCACATCAAAACAAATAAATCAGCAAAAACTAGATAAATAAATTAAAAAAATAAAAAATAATGTTTTGTGCTTTTTTGCCCTTTTTTTTTTCTTCCCTCCTGCACAGGCACAGTAAATATTGGGGTCATTTGAAAAGAAATTCCCTTGGCCTAAGAGAAACAGGGTTTCTCCATCCTTGAAGTATATTGTCATGGGATTAACTATAGACTCCTTTCAGGTTCATTTACTCTCCCCTTGGTGCTTTTGTGGTGTAAGGAAGACTTCTGCTCCGTCCTGGGTGATAAAATCAAACCTCTGTATCTAGAGATCTCGGTATCTGCACAGGTCAGGGAGCGGAACTTTTGATGAAGTCTTTCTTTGTGGTTCTAGAACTTCTGTTCCCTCTGTGTCATTTTAATCCGTTTTCTATGGTTGGTGGTCTTGGTCTTTGCGCTGATCCTAGGATGGAGCCTAGGATAGCGTCTTTCGTTGTGTTTCCAGAAGACCTATTCCATTGCAATTGTCTCAGACAGACCTCTGGAACTAGAGATCATTGTTGTTGTGCAAGTCGTAGCTCAAACCCTAGACTAGGGCTTTTCATTGGTCCCAGATTACATACAGTTCGGTCATGGTTCTATCAGCCAGTCATCTGTAAATTGCGATCTTGGCATTTGGACAAACCAAAGGGTGACAAGTCTTCTAATTTTGTCTTATCGTTAGCTGGTAAGGTAGGATAACCTGCTCTTAGGTCAAGTTGTTCCAGATTCCTCGTTGTCAGAATATCATATTAGAGCTGGCACTTATTTTTCTTAATGTTCTTTGACTGTAAGTTCAAAATGAAGGTGTCAGCAGGGGATATTATTCTGATAACTCTGTTTTGGGTGATTGTCCTTTCACTATAACTTTACTTTGTTCTCTTTCTTTTTCTTTTTTTTTTTTTTTTTTTTTTTTGGTTTTTGGGCCACACCCAGCAGTGCTCAGGGGTTACTCCTGGCTGTCTGCTCAGAAACAGCTCCTGGCAGGCACGGGGGACCATATGGGACACCAGGATTTGAACCAACCACCTTTGGTCCTGGATCGGCTGCTTGCAAGGCAAACGCCGCTGTGCTATCTCTCCGGGCCCACCTTGTTCTCTTTCTTTGCATCATTGTTCACATAATTAAAAATAAATAAAATTTTTTTAAAAAATTAAAAAATATATATAGTAATAAAATAATTTAGAAAATTTTCTAAATAAATATTTTTCACTCAAAGTTAAATGATATTTGGTTTACTAATAAGCATACTAATATTTACTAATAATTTACTAATATTGGTTTACTAATAAACTTACTATGTATACCAATTTAATGTTCTCAAATGTCATAATTTTTAAAGTTTTATAAAATTTATTAACTTTAGGGACCAGAGCAGAGGTGCTAGCTGTAAGGCTTCTGCCTTGCCCACACTAGCCTAGGACAGACCGCAGTTCGATCCCCCAGCATCCCATATGGTCCCACAAGCCAGGAGAATTTCTGAGCGCATAGCCAGGAGTAACCCCTGAGCATCACCGGGTGTGGCCCAAAAATAAAAAAAAAACAGTTATGAACTTTACACCCTAAACTTATTTAAAAAGTCCCAAAGATAAAGTCTTTTTTGGCTTTAATCTTAAAAATAGTGATCTGCATTTAATATACCTTAACATTTTACATTATTCTGAGGGGACAGTGGTGGATCAATGATTGGTGTTGCTCTTGCAGATATATGTCTCAAGTTAGATCCCTAGCATTTTACCACCTGTTTATTGTGATCTGGTTAGCAATCTACTTGAGATTTCCCAATCACAACAAATTCTATAATCATCACACATTCAGTCCACCGAAACTAAAAGAGTTATGAGCAGCATAATCACATCTATGAGCATCACAATTAGGTATGTGCATCCACCAGTCATCACATCAGCAGAAAAAGGAATGGAAGGGGGAAACAGATATATTCAATTACATTGTATATTTCAAGATAAAGACATAGTTCAGAAGTAAAAATATTCGTTGGGTTGGAAGTTAGAATATTATATCAACTATGCCATATAATTAGCTTATCTTTGGGGAAATCAATGAATCTTAAATAAATTTCATTTCTTGGACTGCTTAATCATAATTTTTGCCTCATTTCCCCAGTCATAAAGTATTTTCTGAATATATTTTCAAACCACATGGGTGGAGTCACCTATCAAAAATACCTTGAAAAGTTTATAGTTTAAAGAGGAAAGAGAAATTGGAAATGGTAATAGGATGCAGAATAAAAGTCAAGCAATTGTGGGGCTTCTTTGGCCTTTCTAAAAAAATAAACATTGTTTTGAATTACTGTTAAAACCAATCCCTGATACTGGCACTGTTCCTCGAACCCACGCTCGTTCACAAAGTTGCTAACCAGATCACAAAGAACAAGAACAATCAGTGCTGGCAGAATATTCACTGTTGGTGGGATGCCATCTAGTCCAGTTTTTATGAAAAACAATATGGAGATTCCTCAAAAAACTGAAAATTGAGCTCCCATATCCAGCTATACCACTCCTCAGGATATACCATAGGAACATAAAAATACATTACAAAAATTCCTTCCTCACACCTATATTCTTTGCAGCACTCTTTATAACCAAGATGCCATTCAACATATGAGTGACTAAAGAAACTATGGTACATGTACACAATGGAATATTATGCATCCATCAGGAAAGATGAAGTTATAAAATTCTCCTATACTTTAATATACATGGAATCAATTATGCTGAGTAAAATAAGTCAGAGGGAAATAGACACAGAATAATCTCACTCATCTATGGGTTTTAAGAAAAATTAAGGAAGCTGGATTCCCTGCTTGGGACATCAGGCGGGGAAAAGACACGAATCTAAGCCTGCGCAGAGGGGCCCAACTGTGAGTGTGAACTGTAAATATCTGTCTACTGTCCTCTTGTGTGAAACTCTTGGGAGTGGGGCAAAAGAGCTCCAGAAATCTGCTCTCCCTATCCCGGAGGCCATTTCCAGGGCGGGACTTCAGAACATAAAAACTGGCCGGCAGACTGCTGCAGAAGCTGGATTCCCTGCTTGGGACATCAGGCGGGGAAAAGACCCGAATCTAAGCCTGCGCAGAGGGGCCCAACTGTGAGTGTGAACTGTAAATATCTGTCTACTGTCCTCTTGTGTGAAACTCTTGGGAGTGGGGCAAAAGAGGCTCCATCAGAGCACGGCCGCTCCGCTTCGCTACGCGGCCGTGCGCTCCTTCTAAGAAAAGAACACCATTGCAACAATAAGAAAAAATCACAATAAGAACTGTGCTATATCAGAGAAGCAAGCATTTCTCTCTGGACTGTCTTCTCTGTTGCATGCTCGGGCCTAAGATTTGACCCAGTGTGAGGCTTCATCCACGGAGGACTCCCCTCCCTTAGAGGCAAGTCAGCCCATCCAGAAAGGGAGGAGCCAGAGGAGTGTGCTGCCTACATCATATAGACAATGAATACCACCACAACACGTAGAAAAACCCACAATACAAGTGTGACAATGGGGAAACAACGCAGGCCAGCATCAGACATAGAGAATGAAGATGACAATTCTGAGGACCAGATAATGACTGAACAACTAATCAACCTCTCAGATAAGGACTTTAGACTAGCAATATGGAAGGTGCTCAACAGACTCCAAGAAACCATGGATCGAGTTGAACAGAACACTAATAAGAACCAAGAAAATATGAAGGCAGAAATGACAAAACTCCAAACTGAAATAACATGTCAACTAACAGGACTGAAAAAGTCAGTAAACGAAGTGAATGACAAAATGGATAAGCTCTGGGACAGGGTATCAGAAGCTGAGAATAGACTTGGTGCTGTGGAAGATGAGATACATAACAATTCCATACTGCAGGAGAGATTGGACAAAAAACTTAAAGCAAATGAGCAGACAACGGAAAAATTAGTCAAAGAATGGGAACAGATGAAAATAGAAGTCTATGATAAGATCAACAGAAACAACTTAAGAATCATTGGCGTCCCAGAGACCCAGGAAGAAAATTCCCAGGAAGAATCAATGGTCAAGAACATCATTAAAGAGAAACTTCCAGAGCTAAAGAATATAGGTGATCAAATCCTGCATGCTCGAAGAGTACCAACCAAAAGAGACCCCAGAAAAAACCACCCCAAGACACATCCTAGTCACAATGACAAATCCCACAGATAGAGACAGAATTCTGAAAACAGCAAGATCAAAAGGGGAAATTACATTCAAGCAAGCATCCTTGAGATTTACAGCAGACCTGTCACCAGAAACACTCAATGCCAGAAAGCAGTGGTGGGATATTGTGACAAGACTGAATGAAATGAATGCTTCACCCAGAATACTATACCCAGCAAAACTCACTTTCCGGTTTGACGGAAGAATACATGGTTTCACTGACAAAAAGCAGCTCAGAAACTTTACAGACACAAAACCAGTCTTAAGAGAAAAACTGAAAGACCTAATTTAAGACAAGACTAACCAAAAGACACCAAATTTCGATATAAAGATGGCATTAAATCCCAGGACAATTCTTTCTCTCAACGTCAATGGTCTAAATGCACCAGTCAAGAGACACAGAGTGGCTAAATGGATCAAAAAACTCAATCCAACCTTCTGCTGCCTACAAGAAACACACCTGAATAGTCAGAACAAACATAGACTCAAAATAAAAGGCTGGAGAAAAAATCATCCAAGCAAACAACACCCATAAAAAAGCTGGAGTGGCCATACTAATATCAGATAATGCAAACTTTATACTCAGGAAGGTTGTAAGGGACAAAGATGGACATTTTATATTAATCAAGGGGTATATAGAGCAGGAAGAATTCACTCTCCTAAACATATATGCACCGAATGAGGGGCCAGCAAAATATTTAATACAACTGTTGACAAATCTGAAAAATAATATCAATAACAACACAATAATTGTGGGGGGACCTTAACACGGCTTTGTCAACACTGGATAGGTCAACCAGACTGAAACCCAACAAGAATATACTAGACCTGAGGAGAGAAATGGAAGAAAGAGGCCTAGTGGATATATATAGGACACTCCACCCCCAGAAACCTGGATACACATTCTTCTCCAATGTACATGGGACATTCTCCAGGATAGACTACATGCTGGCACATAAAACATATCTCCATAATATCAAGAGGATAGAAATTTTGCAGACTACCTTTGCTGACCACAAGGCTCTGAAATTATTTGTGAATTCCAAAGGGACTCAGAAGAAAAACTTTAACACCTGGAAGTTAAACAGCCTCATACTCAATAACCAGTGGGTCCGAGATGAAATCAAGGAGGAAATCAAAAGGTTCCTGGAAACAAATGACAATAAAGACACAAACTATCAGAACTTATGGGACACAGCAAAAGCAGTACTGAGAGGAAAATTTATAGCTTTGCAAGCACACATCAGGAAGGAAGAAGGAGCTTACCTGAGTAGCTTAATGACACAGCTAATAGAACTAGAAAGTGCTCAACAAAAGGACCCAAAAATAGGAAGACAGAAGGAAATAACAAAGCTGAGAGCAGAAATCAATGAAGTGGAAACCCAAAAAACAATCCGAAAGATCAACGAAAGCAGAAGTTGGTTCTTTGAAAAAATAAACAAGATTGATAGACCACTGGCAAACCTAACAAAGAAAGAGAGAGAGAGAAACTTGATAACTCGTATAAGGAATGAAAAAGGAGAGATCACTACTGATATGACAGAGATTCAAAGGGTAATCAGAAACTACTTTGAGAAACTCTACGCCACTAAAAATGAGAACCTGGAAGAAATGGATAAATTCTTGGACTCTTATAATCTTCCACGGTTGAAGGAAGAGGATGTAGCATATCTAAACACCCCCATCACCATTGATGAAATCAAAACGGTAATCAAAGGTCTGCCGAAAAACAAAAGCCCAGGCCCAGATGGATTCACTAATGAATTCTTTCAAACTTTCCAAGAGGAACTACTACCAATCCTGGCAAGACTCTTTCATGAAATTGAACAAACGGAAACACTTCCAAATAGCTTTTATGAAGCCAACATCACCTTGATACCTAAACCAGACAGAGATGCTACAAAAAAAGAAAATTACAGACCAATATCGCTGATGAATGCCGATGCAAAGATCTTCAACAAAATCCTGGCAAATAGGATTCAATGCCTCATTAAGAAGATCATCCACTACGATCAAGTAGGTTTCATCCCAGGAATGCAAGGCTGGTTTAACATCCGTAAATCCATCAACATCATACACAACATCAATAACAAAAAAAATAAAAACCACATGATCATATCAATAGATGCAGAGGAAGCATTTGATAAGGTCCAACACCCATTCTTGATCAAAACTCTCAGCAAGATGGGAATGGAAGGAACCTTTCTCAATCTAGTTGAAGCCATCTACCACAAGCCAATGGCAAATATTATCCTCAACGGAGAAAAACTAAAAGCCTTCCCTCTAAATTCTGGTACAAGACAAGGCTGTCCTCTCTCACCACTCCTATTCAACATAGCACTGGAAGTACTTGCTATAGCGATTAGGCAAGAAAAAGAAATCAAGGGAATTCAGATAGGAAAGGAAGAAGTCAAGCTCTCACTGTTTGCAGATGACATGATACTCTACTTAGAAAACCCTAAAGACTCCACCAAAAAGCTTCTAGAAACAATAGACTCATATAGCAAGGTGGCAGGCTACAAAATTAACACACAAAAATCAATGGCCTTTCTATACACCAATAGCAATAAGGAAGAAATGGACATTAAGAAAACAATCCCATTCACAATAGTGCCACACAAACTCAAATATCTTGGAATCAACTTGACTAAAAATGTGAAGGACCTATACAAAGAAAACTATAAAACTCTGCTCCAAGAAATAAGAGAGGACACGCGGAAATGGAAACGCATACCCTGCTCGTGGATTGGCAGGATTAACATCATCAAAATGGCAATACTCCCCAAGGCATTATACAGATTTAATGCTATCCCTCTAAAGATACCCATGACATTCTTCAAAGAAGTGGATCAGGCACTTTTGAAATTCATTTGGAACAATAAACACCCTCTAATAGCTAAAGCAATCATTGGGAAAAAGAATATGGGAGGAATTACTTTCCCCAACTTTAAACTGTACTACAAAGCAATAGTTATCAAAACAGCATGGTATTGGAATAAGGACAGGCCCTCAGACCAGTGGAATAGACTTGAATACTCAGAAAATGTTTCCCAGACATACAACCACCTAATTTTCGATAAAGGAGCAGGAAACCCTAAATGGAGCAGGGAAAGCCTCTTCAACAAGTGGTGTTGGCACAATTGGATAGCCGCTTGCAAAAAATTGAACGTAGACCCCCAGCTATCATCATGCACGAAGGTAAAATCTAAATGGATTAAAGACCTCGATATCAGCCCCAAAACCATAAGATATATAGAACAGCACATAGGCAAGACACTCCAGGACATTACAGGCATCTTCAAGGAGGAAACTGCACTCTCCAAGCAAGTGAAAGCAGAGATTAACAGATGGGAATATATTAAGCTGAGAAGTTTCTGCACCTCAAAGGAAATAGTGCCCAGGATACAAGAGCCACCCACTGAGTGGGAGAAACTATTCACCCAATACCCATCAGATAAGGGGCTAATCTCCAAAATATACAAGGCACTGACAGAACTTTACAAGAAAAAAACATCTAATCCCATCAAAAAATGGGGAGAAGAAATGAACAGACACTTTGACAAAGAAGAAATACAAATGGCCAAAAGACACATGAAAAAATGTTCCACATCACTAATCATCAGGGAGATGCAAATCAAAACAACGATGAGATACCACCTCACACCACAGAGAATGGCACACATCACAAAGAATGAGAACAAACAGTGTTGGCGGGGATGTGGAGAGAAAGAAACTCTTATCCACTGCTGGTGGGAATGCCGTCTAGTTCAACCTTTATGGAAAGCGATATGGAGATTCCTTCAAAAACTGGAAATCGAGCTCCCATATGATCCAGCTATACCACTCCTAGGAATATACCCTAGGAACACAAAAATACAGTACAAAAACCCCTTCCTTACACCTATATTCATTGCAGCACTATTTACCATAGCAAGACTCTGGAAACAACCAAGATGCCCTTCAACAGATGAATGGCTAAAGAAACTGTGGTACATATACACAATGGAATATTATGCAGCTGTCAGGAGAGATGAAGTCATGAAATTTTCCTATACATGGATGTATACGGAATCTATTATGCTGAGTGAAATAAGTCAGAGAGAGAGAGAAAAACGCAGAATGGTCTCACTCATCTATGGGTTTTAAGAGAAATGAAAGACATTCTTGCAATAATAATTTCCAGACACAAAAGTGAAAAGAGCTGGATGTTCCAGCTCACCATAGGAAGCTCACCACAAAGAGTGATGAGTTTAGTTAGAGAAATAACTACATTTTGAATTTTCCTTATAATGAGAATGTATGAGGGAAATGGAGAGCCTGTTTAGAGTACAGGCGGGGGTTGGGTGGGTAGGAGGGAGACTTGGACATTGGTGATGGGAATGTTGCACTGGTGATGGGTGGTGTTCTTTACATGACTGAAACCCAAAAACAATCATGTATGTAATCAAGGTGTTTAAATAAAAAAATTAAAAAAAAAAGAATATTAAAAAAAAAATTCTGCAACCAAAAAAAAAAAAAAAAAGAAAAATTAAGGACATTATTGTAATAAAGCCCTCTTCATTTCTAATTCAGGTTATTAAGTTTCTCTCTCTCTCTGTTTCTTTGTCAGTTTTGCTAGTGTTTTACCAATCTTGTTTACTTTTTTCAAAGAACCAACTTGCTTTCATTGATTGTTCGGATTGTCTTATTAATTTCCACTTCATTGATTTTAGCTCTAAACTTTATTATTTCCTTCTGCCTACCTATTTTTGGTTTTTTTTTTTTTTTTTTTTTTTTTTTTTTTTTTTTGGTTTTTGGGCCACACCCGGTAACGCTCAGGGGTTACTCCTGGCTATGTGCTCAGAAGTTTGCTCCTGGCTTGGGGGACCATATGGGACACCGGGGGATCGAACCGCGGTCCGTCCAAGGTTAGCGCAGGCAAGGCAGGCACCTTACCTTTAGCGCCACCGCCCGGCCCCCCTATTTTTGGTTTTTGTAGTTCATTTTCTAACTTTAAACGCTGTGTCGTTAAGTTTTTTATATAGACCCCTTCTTCCTTTCTGATGTGTGCTTGCAAATCTAAAAATTTTTTTTCTCTCTTTGTTTGTCCCACAAATTCTGATAATTTGTGTCTTCATTGTCATTTCTACTTTATCTCCATGATCCATCTTTATCCTCTCACTATATCTCTGTGTGCCTGTCTGTCTGTCTGTCTGTCTGTTAGTCTCTAACTCTTTCTGTTACTTAAGGTTTCTTTTATAACTTGGTATATTCTTCTGTATACTTTCCTACTTACATCTAGCTATAAAATTAATGCACATTCTTGAGAAATTCTGTTACTATTTGACAATAAGATTTTACTGTGTCTTCCAAGAAAAATTCAAGATCCTTTTCAGAAGTAATGAATTTTATCTATTTAAGGTATTTTGAGTATTCTTAGTGGAAGAGTAGAAGAGGAAAAGATTCATCCATTTAACAATAAGCAATTGTATTTTATAAACAACAGTGACATCTCGTGGTTATATTGTAGAATAGCTAGCTTAGTAGGATTGATGCATAGACTGATATATAAGGCATTTTTTAAGTAGAATGTCACTGAGTAATTAATAATTTCTTATAGTTTAGTATTAATATTCCTGTGTACTGTTTTCTAAATGCCTTCCTCACCTAGTATGGCCCAATGGCCCACTAACTGCTGTTAAGAGGTTTTCATACATGCTCCTTGCAGACCACAACTTCCCTTTTCTATATCTCCAGTAGCTTTGTGGCTATCATGTGATGTTTTAAAAAGCCTCAAATTCCTATGAATATCAAAGTTATGTGCATCAATATTTATTCTGTAGATAAAAAATGTAAGAAACATAACATGATAAATATGATGGCAGAGTAGAAACTCATGCCAGAGCCAAACAGGAGAAAGTATGGAAAGGAAGAAAACTTGCAGTTTTGAGGAATATTAACTGGCATGTGATTACATGTTAGTTCTTCCTGTTAAAGTCACATACTAATCATGATAAAGTAATATTCCTGGGATAAACTTCCTCATCCCAAATAACAAGATAATATACTTTATATACTTTGGGGAGAATTAAATTTAATCATGTACAATAAAATTCTGTCCTACTCACAATCAGAACAATTGTCACCCCTTGATCTGTGCAAAAGCCAAGATCGCTAACTACAGATGACTGGTCGTTACAACCACGACTGGACAGTAAGCATCCTGGGACCAATAACAAAGCTCTAGCCGACGTTTTGGTCTACGATCTATGCAACAAACAAGATCTCTAATGCCAGAGATCTGACTGAGACTATAGCAACTGAACTGGTCTTCTGGAAACATAACGTAAGACTATATCCGTGGCTCCATCCTAGGAGCAGTGCAATGACTGTGACCATCAACTACAGAAGACGGATTAAAACGACACTGAAGGAACAGAACTCCTAGAACCACAACGAAAGGCTTCTTCATAAGCTCCACTCCTTGACCTGTGCAGCTACTAAAATCTCTAGATACAGAGGTCTGATTTTATCATCCACGACGAAGCAGAAGTCTTCCATTCACCACAAAAGCACCAAGGGGAGAGTAAATAAACAGACGAGTCTATAGTCAATCCCATGACACTATTCTTCAAGGGTGGAGAGACCCTGTATCTCCTAGGCCAAGGGAATTCCCTCTCTAATGCCCCCAATTTTTACTATGCCTATGCAGGGAAAAAAAAATGGGGTGGGTACAAAATAGTTTTTTTTTTATCTATTTATTTATTTTTTATTTTTATCTTTTTTGAGTTCTTGTTTTGGTGTGGATATTGAAGTTGATGTCCCCAATCTTATTTTATCTTTCTCTTTCTTTTTGCGCTCTGGCATGGTTTTATTTCAGGACCGAGACTATTAAGTGGTGCTTGCCTTTAGTGCTGTAGTGCTCACTGGATATTTTAATCGATATTTCTTTTTGTTTTGTTCTGGTATTTCAATTCCTTTTTTCCTGTCCTCACTCAAACTGAGGTTGAGAGCGTCTAAGGACTAGACCCATTTTCGGCTTATTTGATTTTCACCCCACTTTATTTCTTTTTCTTTCTTCAAACAAAATCACATAACTTGAACTATCTAGTTCCGCCTCTCAAACATAGGGGGAAATAAGGGAGGGTACCAGGATCAACCAGATATATGATCACTAAGTAGTAAGCTAGACACAGAGAAGACCACTTATTTTAGCAGCCCAATGGGGTGAGGGTAGGGGATTTGGGATGCAGGATGGGAACAGGGGTAGAGGGAGGGCAAATTTGGTGATGGGAATTCCCCTGATTTAATGTTAATATGTACCTAAAATACAATATGGTCAAAATAAAAATTATAAAAAAATAAAAAATATATAAAGTACTTGCAAATAAAAAATTCTGTCCTATGGTAGGTACATATTTTAATACTATTATTAATGATATCTATTCATCTATAACATATAATAAATAACTATTATTACTATTTTTGTACTTTACTAATAATAATGTCCTTGTGTTTTCAATTTGATATTTAAATAGCCAAAACCCTGGTTTCCTTTTTTTTGAAATCAAGTAAAAATATGGAATGCTTCACGAATTTGCATGTCTTCGTTGCGAAGGGGCCATGCTAATCTTCTCTGTATTGTTCCAATTTTAGTATATGTGCTGCCGAAGCAAGCACAACCCTGGTTTCTTAATTTCAGATTGTAAGAAACTATCTTTACTCCTTAATAATAATAACTCATCTCTCCTGATTTCACATGCTTAAATATTGCAAAAACTACTTTCAAATATTTGAAAATGAAATATGAATTATCTATTGTAAAAAAATTTGCATTGTAGTAAATGGTAAGAAATGGTGCAGACTGATATTTGGAAAATAGATTCTTCAACTTGAATTACAGATTGAGATAATAACCTAGACTTGTGGCTAAAGAAACAGGGTTCTTATTAGAAGTAAATTTGTAAACAATTTATCACTGTACTGTAAAGTACTGGCTTGTGTGGCCCTCTTGTGGGAAGAATATGAATCACAATGGCCCTTTTTAATGCGTTTTTATTAAAAACATCACCTGAATATATACACACAGAACGATAGTTGCTGAAAGACTGAAAGGAAGACATTTAAAGCAACATAATAATAGTGGGATATTTCAACACCACCCTGTCACAGTTGATACGGCAACTAGACTAAAATCCAAAAAGAATATACTGCTCTGAAAAAAGAAATGGAAGAGAGTGTCTTAGTATATTTAAAAGATATATATATATATATCTTTTAAGAAAAAAAAAGAATGCGTATCCGGTTTTCTGGGAATGGAAAGCCATATATATGTGGCTTTCCATTCCCAGAAAACCGGATACGCATTCTTTTTTTTTCTTTTTACCCCACACATTTTTTTCTAATGCACATGGATTATTCTCCAAGATAGACCACCTGCTGTCTCATAAAACATACCTCTGTAAAAATCAGGATGACAGAATTTGTACAAACTACCTTCTCTGATAATGATGCACTGAAATTAGAAGTGAATTACAGACACAGAGAAAAAACTGTTCACTACTGAACAGCCAGTAGGTCAGAGACAAATCAAAATATTTTTGGAAACAATTGAGAAGACATGAATTATCAGAATTTTGTGGGGCAGAGCTGAAGTGATACTGAGGAAAAGTTATAGCTTTACAAGCACTTATCTGGAAGGAAGAAGGGGTCTACATAAATAACTTAATGGAACCACTTATAAAGTTGTAAAATAATCAACAAAATTAAGAGGCAGACGGAAGGAAATAATAAAGCTTAGAGCAGAAATTAATAAATTGGAAATCCAAAAAGCAATCTAAAAGATCAATGAGAGCTAGAGTTCATTATTGGAAAAATCAACAAGATAAATAAACCACGAGCAAAAGTCACAAGGAAAGGGAGAGAGAGGAATTTAATAAACCAAATTATAAATGAAAAGGGGGGAGACCACTATGGATACACAGATATTCAAAGGACAATCAGGTAATTTGAGAAACTTTATGCCACACAACAAAAGAACCTGGAATAAATGGATAAATTCTTGATTCCAATAACTTTCCAATTTTGATACAAGATAGTCTGGCATATCTTTACAGACCTGTCACTATTGAGAAAATTAAAATGATAATCAAAAGACTCCCCCTCTCAAAAAAAAGAAGAAGAAGAAGAAGAAGAAGAAGAAGAAGAAGAAGAAGAAGAAGAAGAAGAAGAAGAAGAAGAAGAAGAAGAAGAAGAAGAAGAAGAAGAAGAAGAAGAAGAAGAAGAAGAAGAAGAAGAAACCCAGGCCTGGATGAATACACTATTAAGTTCTTTTAAATATCTGAAGGAAACCTAAGGCCAATCCTTTTCAGTATCTTTCAGGAAACTGAAGAAACAGAAACATCCCCAACTAGTTTTTAAAAAGCTTATATTACACTAATACCGAAAGTAGACAGAGATTACACAAAAAAGAGAACTACAGACTAAAGTCCCTGATGAAATATCCTCAACATAATTTTACCAAATAGGATCCAATGTCTCATTAAGATCATACACCATGACCAAATAGGATTCATTTCAGAGATGCAAGGATGGTATGACATATACAAGCAAATAATGTAATACATGATATTAGCAAAAGAAAAAGAAAAAACATATGATCATATCAATAGATGAAGAGAAAGCATTTGATAATGTTCAACACCCTTTTATGATAGAAACTCTCAACAAGATGTGAATGGAAGGAACTTTTCTCAATATAGTCAGGCCATTTACAAGCCCATGATAGACATTATTGTCAATGGGGAAAAACTAATAGTCTTTTCTGTAAAATCTGGCATAAGACAAGGCTGCCTCACTTGATAAACCTATTCAACATCATACTGAATTACTTGCCATAAGAATCAGGCAAGAAAAAAGATATCAACGGCATTCAGATAGAAAAGGAAAGAGCCAAGTTCTCACTGTTTGCAGATGACATACTGTATAAAATCCTAAAGACTCTACCAAAAAGCTTCTAGAAATAAATATAGTATAGCAAAATGGCAGGTTACAAAATTAACATGTAAAAATAAATGAATTTCTTATATGCAATTAATGATAGAGAAGAAATAGACATTAAAAAATGATCCCATTTACAATATTACTACAGAAACTCAAATACATTGGATTCAACTAAACTAGAGAGGTAAAGGACCTATACAAAGAAATAGACATTAAAAATAATCCCATTTATAATAATACTACAAAAACTCAAATACATTGGATTTAACAAAACTAAAGAGGTGAAGGTCCGTAACAAATAAAACTACAAAACACTGCTTCAAGAAGTAAAAGAGGACACAGGAAATGGAGACACATACCCTATTCATGGATTGGGAGGATTAACATTTTCAGTGATATATTCTAAATTCCATTGAACTTTTTTTTTAAGTACCTAAAATTCCAACTCTACAGTTGGAACAAAAGTTAGATAGATTCTTTTCTTAAAGAAGAGAGGTGATGATCACAATTTTAATTTTGTTTGCTTGCTTGTTTGTGTCTTTGTTTGAGACACCTGCCAGTTCTTAGTAACTTCTGGCAGTCCTAGTGGATCAATGTTGGAACATGCAAACCATACAGATGAGCAGTATTTATTTGTTGACAAGAAAATCATAATAAAGGTTTGCTCCACTAAAGAAGATATCTGACTCAAGAGTAAAGATAGCAATGTCACTATGTACTTCAAATATTACTGTGAAAGATTTGTAATTCACTTTGGTCACAACAAAAAATATTTTTAAAAAAAGAGTAGAGATAGTAGATTCAAAGAGACTGTAAAACTTACATGAAAGACCACAAATGTAGTCATTAACCTATTTCTGTAGTCATCTCTTGTAAATAATCTTAATAAATCTTAAACAAAAGCAGAAGTCAAGAATCATGAAGATTGAAATAATTTGTATTAATCAGGGTTTCTGAACATGTTTAGTTGAACAAAATATATAAACTTACTGTTTTTTTTTTTAATCAGGGGAGAGCGCAAACACAGTCTCCCACTACCACAAATTATGCAATCGAGTTTCCCACATTTGGGGAAATTCCAGGGGTCAGCACATCTGGAGTGCAATGGATAAGCTTCGCCCTGGGGAAACTACCTTCATGATTATAGTATCTCCCCTGCCAGGTAAGTATAAAACTTATTGTTTATATAAATGGCTTTTACTCCTTAAGAAATAATGCAACTTAGCACATGACCTCAGAAAGTGGTCAGTATATAAGTAGCTACTTGTCCAAGTGTGCTACGAATACAATTAATGTATGAATTTGTGAATGTGTCCTGGTTTATAGCAACTGCACAGCACCTTCCCTTGGATAAGTGATTTGTTTTCTAAGTTATTTTGATGCCTTGTTGACCCAGACTCCTGATTGATGCTTCCAGATTTAGCTAATGTCTAAAGTTAGCAAAAACATTTATCCTGGAATGTTCCTTCCATATATGAAAGAGCTAATCCTGAAATTTAGAAAGAACTTCAACAGCATGCAGGTCAAGCCCTAAGCTCATGATTGAGCAACCCCAACTTCAGTCAACTAGAGACAGCCTTATCCTCCAAAATTTAGTGAAATTATTATTTTAAGCCTGTTTGTCGTGTTTGACTTACTTTTCCTGTGGAATCCTAATAAAAGCCCTAATGAATTGATTTTCCTGCTTCCTGACCAATCCTGGTACTTCCTTTAACATCCCCATGTGGAGTGGCATGTCTGTGCTTCTAGAAATTTAAAAATGTAAACTTCTTTCATGATAGTAATTTCCATATGATATGTCTGGCTAGACCTAATTACAATAAATCCTAGGTGCATTTTACAACACCCCAATCCTATTAACGATTTAATAAAAGTGGTTTCTTTTAGTAGATATACTTTTAATCTAATTTTCAATAATATTCAGAGGTTCTCTTAAAATACATCTTTCTTATCAAGTGAGATTTTAGGAAGAGGATTCAAGCCATATTCAGTAAATTTAGAGGACCATAAGATTCCAGATCTAACTGGGGTCATCTGTATATAGTGAGTGTACTTACCTCCTCTACCATTAAAGTAGAGGATAAAAGTCAGAGGATAGAGGAGAGGAGAGGAGAGGAGAGGAGAGGAGAGGAGAGGAGAGGAGAGGAGAGGAGAGGAGAGGAGAGGAGAGGGGAGGGGAGGGGAGGGGAGGGGAGGGGAGGGGAGGGGAGGGGAGGGAGGGGAGGGGAGGGGAGGAGAGGAGAGGGGAGGAGAGGAGAAGAGAGGAGAGGAGAGGAGAGGAGAGGAGAGGAGAGGAGAGGAGAGGGGAGGGAAGGGGAGGGGAGGGGAAGAGAGGAGAAGAAGAGAAGAGGAGTAGAGAAGAGAAGAGAAGAGAAGAGAAGAGAAGAGAAGAGAAGAGAAGAGAAGAGAAGAGAAGAGAAGAGAAGAGAAGAGAAGAGAAGAGAAGAGAAGAGAAGAGAAGAGAAGAGAAGAGAAGAGAAGAGAAGAGAAGAGAAGAGAAGAGAAGAGAAGAGAAGAGAAGAGGAGAGAAGAGGAGAGGAGAGGAGAGGAGAGGAGAGGAGAGGAGAAAAGAGGAGAGGAGAGGAGAGGAGGAGAGGAGAGGAGAAGAGGAGAGGAGAGGAGAAGAAAAGAGGAGAGGAGAAGAGGAGAGGAGAGAATAAGAGGAGAGGAGAGGAGAGGAGAGGAGAGGAGAGGAGAGGAGAGGAGAGGAGAGGAGAGGAGAGGATAAGAGGAGAGGAGAGGAGAGAATAAGAGGAGAGGAGAGGAGAGGAGAGGAGAGGAGAGGAGAGGAGAGGAGAGGAGAGGAGAGGAGAGGAGAGGAGAGGAGAAAGAAATAGGGACCTAGAAGCAGGATATTACTGTCTATGGGTTAACATCACATATTACTGATTAAGGTCTGGCACCACATAGATACATGTTAACTATCCTCAGAAAGAGAGACCATAAAGAAATTATCTGAGAACTAACTTCTGTCTAACACACAAGCTGCACTTAATCTTAAGGAAAGACATATTTTAAGTTTTTTATCTTATTAATTTATTTTATTTTTTATCTTATTAATTTAAAGAAATTTAAAAGAGAGAGGAAAAACCTCTCCCCACTAGAATTCTATCTGAAAAGCCACAACTTTTGCGAGGCTTTCTTCTGTCCTTCTGGCTCTCTTGCCTCTATCAAACTAGTTGCTCTGAGATCATGGATTCATCTCGTGGCTCTGAATCTGCAGTGATGGTAACAAGAACCTGTTTGCATTAACAGCGCCATACTTTCTCTCTATTCTCTCTTTATACAATCTCTCCAACCCAAAATACATTTATGAATGCCCAAAAACCTGAGATATTGCATATCAGTTATATCAATGTAATCTTTAATAGTTGATATTATGAAACATTATGAAATAAGAACAACATTGTTCTGGAGAAATACATTTCCTTCATCTAGAATTTTGTAAATAAGTATAACAGAAGTTAAACCAAGTGGATTCTAAACTAAACCAGAATCTATTAAATAAAAAGAGAGCCTACAAAATGCGGAAAATAAATTCCCACCATACATTAAAGCACTCACAAAGCTCAATCATAAATAAACCCATCAAGAAATAGAAAGAAGTTAAATGAATACTTTCTCAAAGAGGACTGGTTTGGCAAGGTTTCTTTGGTTTTTGTTGTTGTTGTTGTTGTTTTGTCATATTTCAGGCTCTGTGTTTGATTACTGTCCACAGTAACAAAATAAAAAAATTTAAAAAAGTAAGAATTAGTATCATGTAGACATTAGGACTATCAAACAGATAGAATAGCAGTGCAGGGCAATGATTAAGAGAGTAGGTTTTAGAGTAGAGAAGTTGGCTTTGCACTTTAATAGTTGCATTAAATTTCTAATGTTATTTTAAGTTTTCTAACCTTTAATTCCCTCTTTTTTCTCCCATTCTCCCCTGCTACTTTTTTAATGGAACTCATAAGCTAATGATTAAATGAAATAATGTGTGTTTGAAGTTTCTGGAAAATATATTTACAGTGCATATCAAAATGATTCTCAGAATAGAAACTTAGCACGGAAGAAACTGCTCACTCAATCATACTAAATGTTCTCTTAACTATTGCTAACATTTTGTTCTAATGTGCAAATAACTAATGGAAAACAATTAGTCACCGTTAGAATTTCTTACTTTACTAGGAAGAAAAGTAAACATGAAGAGACTATACTGGGTCAAGATACAAAATTATGCAAAGGCAGAGTCAGATTCCTGCCCTGACCAAAGACCCTAGTCTCCTTAGAGATCTGCTATTCTTTCATTTCTCTTGAAGGATAGACTTCACTTGGGAAGTATCCTTAAAAGAGTTCTGTGGTTTTATCCCAAATGCTCTTGGGTCTGGAAAAGTACTTTGAATTCTCATGTCTAATATTCTGAATTTCTGTTAAAGATGAAATCTTTGCTGAGTTAAGTTCCATAGAGTTCTTACAGGTTCCAATTTGGAACCAACCCTAAATCTTTTGTGGCTTCAAGTTTGTCTTGGCAAAACAGTTCCAGAGTGGGCGAATTTTAAATGTTTTTTTTTTTTTTAGAGTCACTAAAAAAACATTCACTTAGGCTCACACCAAAATAAACTAACCACTCTATTCCCATGGATTTTAGAGGTACAAAGATTAGAGTTCTGGGGAAATGTAGGCAGAGCCTACTGAAAATTTGATTGAAAACTTGATTCTTAAAGCAAAAGAAGACATATATCATTAATAAGTACTTTCTTAAAAAATGTTTTTTTTTAATTTTGTATTACTCTAAGCACCCAACATGTTAAGGGTGATTTGATTGTATATGTACTTTGTACTGATACTGAAGATCTGATGATAAAATTACCATTTTTCTGTATATAAATAGCCCATATAAACTTCCAATATTGAAAAATCTAAATTTTTATTGAAACAATAATGACAATTTTAATTTAATGACTGAAGAATCATAATACTCAACACTGACAACTACTAATGTCTTTTAGTCACTATGCAATATAATTTATCTGATAAATCTATTTTAGACAACTGAAATACTAAGATGCTTTCCCACAATATTTTTTATTTTCTCCATATTTTATATTCTTTTTTATATCTATGAATCATATATTATTTTGAATTTTTATCCTTAAGAATTTTTTATATCTCTGGGCCAGAGAGATAGCACAGCAATAGGGCTTTTGCCTTGCATGCTGCCAACCCAGTTTGATTCCTAGCATCCTATGTAGACCCCAGTCAGCCAGGGGTGATTTCTGAGTGCAGAGCCAGGAGCAACCTCTGACTGAGCACAGCTGGATGTGGCTTAAATACAAATAAATAAATAAATAAATAAATAAATAAATAAATAAATAACGTTTATTTTAAAAAGAATTTTGAGACCTCAAACTTCTTTTTTCACAATTCTTTCAAAAAAAAGTGTGAAACGTTACCAATGAAATTTTTTCTTTGAAGGAAGTCTGGCTCAAAATATTTAAAGTTAAACTGAATATAAAGTTCAGTGATTAAATGCATGCTTTAGATACGTGAGGCCCTAAGGTTATTCCCCAGCACCAAAAATATGGATATGGCTTATCATGTTGACATTGTGTAGCATGATGATAAATTTTAATGTTAATAACTATAAAAATTAAACAAATATATCAATATATTATTTTATATTTTTGAATCATATAATTTTTGATATTCCTTATTCAACTTAAGTGCCTTTATAATTAGGTTTACCACTTTTCCTGATAGATATTTGTATGTCTTCTTTGGAGATGTGACTATTTCCTATACCTATTTTTTTCCAATTGTTTCCTTTCTAGGTTCTTAGTTGTATGACTTTTTATAATAAATTATAGATTTTTGCCTTTACCATATATATAGTTTGAAGATATTTTCTCCCATTCTGCATGTTAACTTCTCATTCTGTTGTTGTTGTTGTTGTTGTTTTGCTGTCCAGGTACATTGTTCTTGACTGTAGGCCCATTTGTTTATGTTCACTGTTGTTCATTATGTATTTGATGTCCTTCCAAAACTAGCATTGCTAAGACCAAAGCCAAGTATTTCTTCTCAGCATTTTTATATATTTCATATTTTATGTTTACACTATCCCTTTTTAAAAAGTTTACCATTTTTTATTCTGGAGAATATCATGTTAAGTAAAGTTAGAAAAAGAGGGACAAACACAAACTCCTTTTTCTCATATGTGTAATATAAAGAAGCAAAGTAGAGGTATAATAAGTAACCAAAGACAACAGAAACTAGGTAGGCAGGAGGGGAAAGGTGTGAAAGAGAAAGTTTAGGATGAAGGAGACACTAGTATAATATTGGAGAGAAGTGGGTACTGTGGGAAGGGAGTTGTGCTGGACTGTTATGCATGAAGCCCGATCATTAAGTGCATTGTAAATCAGTATGCCTAATTTTTTAAATAATACTAAATATATGCTACTTTATCATTTTATCTTTAAATAAGCCTTCTACCCCCTCTCTTAATACTACAATAATAAAGAGGACTATACTCTTCCTTTATCTCTTTGTTCTTTTTCATTGTTCTCTTTTAATTCCAAATGATCTGTCCTTACTACATAGATTCCTTATTCTGGTTTAATATATGATTTGCTTTAATTCATTGTACATTTTATTTTATTTTACATGTTGTGATTTACAAAGTCTTTCATGGTTAGATTTTAGACATAAAATGAATAAGGCCCAATCTCAACACCAGTGGTCGACTTCCACCAATGTTCGCCAAGTGCATCCCATACCACCTCCCCCTTTTCCCTAGCCAGCCAGTACAACAGGCCCATTTTAATTTTAGATTGTTAAAGTTTGAGTTTCTAGATTCTGTTGTTGTTGCCTTTGGCTTGAATATTTAGTTCTGTCCTTTAACAGTACCACTGCACCTGAGACCACTTGGCCCCTGGTTCCTATCCTTTCATATTTGTGTTTCTCTTCTTCTACTCAGTTTCTTTCCTTCTCCTCACTATACTCTGAAGCCAAAGAATTTGAGAAAATTTCCATTTATGCATTGTATTTCTCCATTACGTTATTCTAAAAAACACATATAACTGATATCATTCAGTATTTATCCTCCTTATTCTGGCTTACTTCATTTTACATAATATATTTTCTAATTCCATCCATATTGGGAAAAATTGTATGATTTCATAATTCCTTACAGATAGGTAGTATTCCACTGTATAAATGTATCACATCTTCATGATCCACTTATCTGTTGTTGGAAATCTAGGTTGACTGCAAGTCTTAGCTGCAGTGAATAACAGTGTGTATATATCCTTTTGAATGAATGTTTTTCTGTACTGCAGATAGATATGAAGAAGTGGGATTGCTAGGCCATGTGCCAGCTCAATTTTGAATTTACAGAGAACCCTCCATACTATTTTCCATAAGGGCTGGACCAGGCAGCATTTCCACCTTTCTCAGCACATAGTTTCTTTCTAACCACATAGTTTCTTTCTCATCACATCCCCACCAACATATCATTATTTTTGTTGTGTCCCATCCTTACAAGGTGTAAGATGATATTTCATTGTTAATTAGATTTGGATTTCCATAATAATAAGTGATGATGTGCACTTTTCATATACCTGTTGGCCATCAGTTGGTCTGCCTCGGAGAAGTGTCTGTTCATTTTCTCTCTCCATTTTTGATGGGGTTTTTAGGTTTTTTTTGGAGTTAAACTTTGTGAATACTTTGTAAATCATAACCAAGTATTGTCAGATCTCCCCCAATATTGAAATAAATAAAAGATATTATAAAATAAAAGGATATCCTCTCTAATCTAAGAAGGTATTTCCACACTATCCAACAGATGAAGTGGTAATATACAAAATACATAAAATACAACAAGAACAACAAAGCTAATACCCCCAAAGAGAACATATGGCAGGCTAGATGGCATTTGAAAAATGTTTATCACATTACTGTAATGTTCAGATTACATCAGGAAAATGTAAATTAAAATAACAATGAGATCACCTCACACCAATAAAAATGGCATAGGTAAGACTGGAGGGAAAAGAATGTTGATGGGGATGTGATGACAAAGGAACTCTCTTCCAACTGTCAGTGGGAATGTCATCTAGTATGGCTTCTGGGGAAAAAACATGAAGATGGCTCAACAAATTAAGAAAAGAGCTTCCATATGATCCAACACTTTTATTTCTTGGCATCTACCCAGAAAACAAACACAAAAATCAAACCTCAAAAATATGTATACACACCTCTGTTCATGTTTACATTGCTGTACCCCAAACATGGAAACAATTTGAAGATGAAAGAAAGGGTGAATGAATAAAGAATTAGTGGTAGATATAGATACATTGAAATGTTATGCAATTATAATAATTGATGAAATCTTGCATTTTGCTGCATCTTGAATGGAACTGAAAGGCATCATGTTAACCAAAATATGTCAGGCTGGAGAAGGTCAAATAAAAACACTCTCTCATCCATGCTCTCTTGAGAAACAATACAAGGAAATATGCAATATCAAATAACCTTTGAAAAGTAATTTACCTTTCATCTTAGGCAGTTTGGTGATAGTAACAGTATAGTAACTGCATCAAAACCATGAATATTAACATTTTTAACCATATTACCTAAAGTATGAAAAAATATATTCCTCAATGTTCTTCTCATAACTAACAAACTATAGCATAATGGTTCTAATTGAATCCCCTTTTCCCCAAAATCTATTCTTTCTACCCATAGAAACATAGCGTTATGTTAATTTTGTCAGATACCATTGTGCCTCTCTCTCTCATTCTCAGAAAATTAGTAGAGGTAGCCTAAAGAAAGGGTTCATTGATTGCAATAATCTGAACTTGCTTATCTCTTTCTTTATTTCCGCATGAACTCTCTGTTCTACTTAGGTTGTAAAATAATTTAATTTTGCATTCCTAAAATTATGAGCTTGTCCTCCTCCACACATATCTATCCACTTATTGAAATCATAACTATCCTCTGCGGACTAACCTCAGCACTCTCCTCTGTAAGGTGGAAACCACTTTAAGTCCAAGTGTTCTTTTCAGCTGCTAGAAAAATTATCCTGTGCAATACACATTTAGCTTTCTATCTTATTGTATGCATTAGAACTCTTATGGAACAATTAATAACTATGTATCAAAATGATGTATACACAAAATATATGTATATAAGACACCTTAAAATGTTACTACTGTTCATTAGCACTATGATGTGATGGAAAATTCTGCATTTCTAGAATTAATTTTTAAAGTAAAATAATAAATAAAGGCTTGCATCTGGCTAACTTAGGTTCAGTTTTTGACACTTAATATGGTCCCCCAGCACTGCCATCAGTGATCCTTGATTGCAGAACAACAGTAATCCATGAATACACCCAGGTGTGGCCTAAATTAATCAATATAGGAAAATTATAGTTACCAATTAATGAAGTGTAGAGAGGTACCATGTTGATGCTGTTGAAATGGATAGCTTGCAATGATTGCTATATGGCCCATAGTTAATCTAACCCATAGAATGATGAATATCAATAGCAAATGGTACAATTATGTGAAATAAGTAAAACTACAGAGATACATTACAATATATAAATATATCAAAATAACACATTGTAAGGTCTCTAGAGAGATAGTACAGTAGGTTAGACACTTATATGTTGTGACCAAGGTTTGATTCCCCAATATATCAGATAGTTCTCTGTAAAACATCAAGACTAATTCCTGAGTACAGACTCAGGAATGTGGCCCAAAAACACTTTAGAAAAAGAGTAAAACATGGTACACATTAAATTTACCTAACATTGCATTTAAAATGTATTGGATAAAAATAAACCATGCTATCAGATAGAAACTATGAGAAACAGGGCAGACATTTCTTAAAATATTAAACATAACTCCAATATTATAAATATAACTATTTATATAAGTATAGCAATTTATTTATAAAACTCTCATTTATTATATAAATATATGTTTGTGTATTTATTATTTATATAACCATAACATGCTATCATATAGAAACTATAAGAAATAGTACAGAAGTCTTTTAAAATATTATAAATATAACTCCCACATTACTATATAACTCCTATAAATATTTATTTACTTATTAATATGAACTTTTATTTTGTTTAGACCATAAAATGAAGTAATAGAACTTATCTGTCTGCTAGGATAACCCAAAGTCTCAAGCTTTAACAGTGCTCTTAACGTACAAGTATCAACCAAAGATGGTCTAACAGAAGGCGTCTAACCACAGCACACACTCATGAAGTTATTTTCTTCATGTGTACCATAAAAATCACAGCACACCTTTATACACCTGTAAAAGCTATAAAGAGAACCATTTATCCTCATATAAACATTCTAGAATAATTCATAAAGCACATTCATCAGTCTTAGTAAAAATATCTGGGTACTGGCCAGCAAAATATTTAATACAACTGCTGACAAATCTGAAAAATAATATCAACAACAACACAATAATTGTGGGGGACCTAAACACGGCTTTGTCAACACTGGACAGGTCAACCAGACTGAAACCCAACAAGAATATACTAGACCTGAGGAGAGAAATGGAAGAAAGAGGCCTAGTGGATATATATAGGACACTCCATCCCCAGAAACCTGGATACACATTCTTCTCCAATGTACATGGGACATTCTCCAGGATAGACTACATGCTGGCACATAAAACATACCTCCATAAGATCAAGAGGATAGAAATTTTGCAGACTACCTTCGCTGACCACAAGGCTCTGAAATTATTTGTGAACTCCAAAGGGACTCAGAAGAAACACTTTAACACCTGGAAGTTAAACAGCCTCATGCTCAATAACCAGTGGGTCCGAGATGAAATCAAGGAGGAAATAAAAAGGTTCCTGGAAACAAATGACAATAAAGACACAAACTCTCAGAACTTATGGGACACAGCAAAAGCAGTACTGAGAGGAAAATTTATAGCTTTGCAAGCACACATCAGGAAGGAAGAAGGAGCTTACCTGAGTAGCTTAATGACACAGCTAATAGAACTAGAAAATGCTCAACAAAAGGACCCAAGAACAGGAAGACAGAAGGAAATAACAAAGCTGAGAGCAGAAATCAACGAAGTGGAAACTCAAAAAACAATCCGAAAGATCAACGAAAGCAGAAGTTGGTTCTTTGAAAAAATAAACAAGATTGATAGACCACTGGCAAACCTAACAAAGAAAGAGAGAGAAAGAAACTTGATAACTCGTATCAGGAATGAAAAAGGAGAGATCACTACTGATATGACAGAGATTCAAAGGGTAATCAGAAACTACTTTGAAAAACTCTACGCCACTAAAAATGAGAACCTGGAAGAAATGGATAAATTCTTGGACTCTTATAATCTTCCACGGTTGAAGGAAGAGGATGTAGCATATCTAAACACCCCCATCACCATTGATGAAATTAAAACAGTAATCAAATGTCTGCCGAAAAACAAAAGCCCAGGTCCAGATGGATTCACTAATGAATTCTATCAAACTTTCCAAGAGGAACTACTGCCAATCTTGGCAAGACTCTTTCATGAAATTGAACAAACAGAAACACTTCCAAATAGCTTTTATGAAGCCAACATCACCTTGATACCTAAACCAGACAGAGACGCTACCAAAAAAGAAAATTACAGACCAATATCACTGATGAATGCAGATGCAAAGATCCTCAACAAAATCCTGGCAAATAGGATTCAATGCCTCATTAAGAAGATCATCCACTACGATCAAGTAGGTTTCATCCCAGGAATGCAAGGCTGGTTTAACATCCGTAAATCTATCAACATAATACACAACATCAATAACAAGAAAAATAAAAACCACATGATCATATCAATAGATGCAGAGAAAGCATTTGATAAGGTCCAACACCCATTCTTGATCAAAACTCTCAGCAAGATGGGAATGGAGGGAACCTTTCTCAATATAGTGAAGGCCATCTACCACAAGCCAGTGGCAAATATTATCCTCAATGGAGAAAAACTGAAAGCCTTCCCTCTAAATTCTGGCACAAGACAAGGCTGTCCTCTCTCACCACTCCTATTCAACATAGCACTGGAAGTACTTGCTATAGCGATTAGGCAAGAAAAGGATATCAAGGGAATCCAGATAGGAAAGGAAGAAGTCAAGCTCTCACTGTTTGCAGATGACATGATACTCTACTTAGAAAACCCTAAAGACTCTATCAAAAAGCTTCTAGAAACAATAGACTCATATAGCAAGGTGGCAGGCTACAAAATTAACACACAAAAATCAATGGCCTTTCTATACACCAACAGTAATAAAGAAGAAATGGACATTAAGAAAACAACCCCATTCACAATAGTACCACACAAACTCAAATATCTTGGAATCAACTTGACTAAATATGTGAAGGACCTATACAAAGAAAACTATAAAACTCTGCTCCAAGAAATAAGAGAGGACACACGGAAATGGAAACACATACCCTGCTCATGGATTGGCAGGATTAACATCATCAAAATGTCAATACTCCCCAAGGCATTATACAGATTTAATGCCATCCCTCTAAAGATACCCATGACATTCTTCAAAGAAGTGGATCAGACACTTTTGAAATTCATTTGGAACAATAAACACCCTCGAATAGCTAAAGCAATCATTGGGAAAAAGAATATGGGAGGAATTACTTTTCCCAACTTTAAACTGTACTACAAAGCAACAGTTATCAAAACAGCATGGTATTGGAATAAGGATAGGTCCTCAGATCAGTGGAATAGGCTTGAATACTCAGAAAATGTTCCCCAGAGATACAACCATCTAATTTTTGATAAAGGAGCAGGAAATCCTAAATGGAGCAGGGAAAGCCTCTTCAACAAGTGGTGTTGGCACAATTGGATAGCCACTTGCAAAAAATTAAACTTAGACCCCCAGCTAACATCATGTACAAAGGTAAAATCCAAATGGATTAAAGACCTCGATATCAGCCCCAAAACCATAAGATATATAGAACAGCACATAGGCAAAACACTACAGGACATTACAGGCATCTTCAAGGAGGAAACTGCACTCTCCAAGCAAGTGAAAGCAGAGATTAACAGATGGGAATATATTAAGCTGAGAAGCTTCTGCACCTCAAAGGAAATAGTGCCCAGGATACAAGAGCCACCCACTGAGTGGGAGAAACTATTCACCCAATACCCATCAGATAAGGGGCTAATCTCCAAAATATACAAGGCACTGACAGAACTTTACAAGAAAAAAACATCTAACCCCATCAAAAAATGGGGAGAAGAAATGAACAGACACTTTGACAAAGAAGAAATACGCATGGCCAAAAGACACATGAAAAAATGTTCCACATCACTAATCATCAGGGAGATGCAAATCAAAACAACGATGAGATACCACCTCACACCCCAGAGAATGGCACACATCACAAAGAATGAGAATAAACAGTGTTGGCGGGGATGTGGAGAGAAAGGAACTCTTATCCACTGCTGGTGGGAATGCTGTCTAGTTCAACCTTTATGGAAAGCGATATGGAGATTCCTCCAAAAACTGGAAATCGAGCTCCCATACGATCCAGCTATACCACTCCTAGGAATATACCCTAGGAACACAAAAATACAATACAAAAACCCCTTCCTTACACCTATATTCATTGCAGCTCTATTTACCATAGCAAGACTCTGGAAACAACCAAGATGCCCTTCAACAGATGAATGGCTAAAGAAACTGTGGTACATATACACAATGGAATATTATGCAGCTGTCAGGAGAGATGAAGTCATGAAATTTTCCTATACATGGATGTACATGGAATCTATTATGCTGAGTGAAATAATTCAGAGAGAGAGAGAAAAACGCAGAATGGTCTCACTCATCTATGGGTTTTAAGAAAAATGAAAGACACCCTTGTAATAATAATTTTCAGACACAAAAGAGAAAAGAGCTGGAAGTTCCAGCTCACCTCAGGAAGCTCACCACAAAGAGTGATGAGTTTAGTTAGAGAAATAACTACATTTTGAACTGTCCTAATATTGAGAATGTATGAGGGAAATGTAGAGCCTGTTTAGGGTACAGGCGGGGGTTGGGTGGGGAGGAGGGTGATTTGGGACTTGGGTGATGGGAATGTTGCACTGGTGATGGGTGGTGTTCCTTTTATGACTGAAACCCAAACACAATCATGTATGTAATCAAGGTGTTTAAATAAAAAAAAAAAATTAAAAAAAAAAATATCTGGGTACTAATAAAATGAAATAAAATGCATTAAAAATGCTTTTGGTTAGGGCCGGAGAGATAGCATGCATGCTTTTCATACAGAAGGACAGTGGTTCGAATCCCGGCCTCCCATAAGGTCCTCTGTGCCTGCCAGGGGCGATTTCTGAGCATAGAGCCAGGAGTAACCCCTGAACGCTGCCCAAAAAAAAAAAATGCTTTTGGTTAAAATCATGAGTTGGGATACATTTTCTTTCTCTTTAAATTCTCTACATTGTACTTTATTGTTATGTTTTAACATTTTTTAATTCCGAAAAATAAAAGGCAGTGATAGTTGTACAGTGTTGTCAAGATAGTCAATTATTTAAAAAAAAAGAAAGAAAGAAAACGCTGTACATTTAAAAGAGAAAAATTGTTCTGTCCATTATATCTAAAGTTGTTATTTTGACAGAAGTCAACTTTTGTCTAAAAATAATGTATTTATGTAATATGGTTTTAAAAATGATCAGAGTTGTATTTCATCCATCAAATTTAACCACCCTTAACAATGTAACTTTTCAGCTATCAATGTTCCCAATTTCTCTACTCCCAAAATCCCTCCCTGTCTTTGAGATAGGCATTCTATTTCTCTATCTCACTATTCTGTCCTAAATATAGTATCATGTCATCAGCAAACAGTGAAAGCTTGAATTCTTCCTTTCCTATCTGGATGCCCTTGATCTCTTTTTCTGGCCTAATCACTATGGCAAGAACTTACAGCATTATGTTTAATAGGAGTGCTGAAAGAGGGCAGCTTGATCATGTGCCAGATTTTAGAGGAAAGGCTTTTAGTTTTTCTCCATTGAGAATAATATTTGCCATTGGCTTGTGGTAGATGTCCTTGACTTCCCATCTTGATGAGAGATTTTATCAAGAATACCTATGACATTCTTCAAAGAAGGAGATCAAATACTTCTGAAATTCATTTGGGACAAAAAAAAAAAAAACCCACGGATAGTTACAGCAACCCTTGGGAAAAGGATTTTGGGAGGCAGAGCTTTACCCAAATTTAAATTGTATTACAAAGAAATAGTCATTAAAACAGCATGGTATTAGAATAAAGACACCCTCAGATCAGTGGAATAGACTTGAGTATTCAGAGAATGTTTCCCAGACATACTATCAATTAATCATTGACAAAGAGGCTATATATGCAAAACGGAGCAAGGAAAGTCTCTTCAACAAGTGGTGTTTGGACAACTTGTCAACCACATGCAAAAAAAGCAAATTCAGACCTCCATTTAACACCATGCACAAAGGTCAACTCCAAATGAATTAAAGACCTTGGTATCAGACCTGAAATCATATGGCATATAGAACAACATGTAAATAGAAAAACTTCATAACATTGAGACTAAAGGCATTTTCAAGGAGGAAACATCACTCTTCAAATAAGTGGAAGCGGAGTTAAACTGATGGAACTATGTTAAGATGAGAAGCTTCTGCACCTTAAAGGAAATGGTGCCTAGCATACAAACCCCACCCACAGAATGGGAGAAATTATTCACCCAACACCCATCAGATAAGAGGCTAATATCTAAGATATACAAGGTGCTGACAGAACTTAACAAAAAAAAAATATCTAACCTCATCAAAAACTGGGGAGAAGAAATGAACATACACGTCCTCAAAGATGAAATACAAATGGCCAAAAGACACATGAAAAAATGTTCCACGTCACTAATCATCAGGGAGATGCAAATCAAAACAACAATGAGGTGCCACCTCACACCACAGAGACTGGCACACATCACAAAGAACAAGAACAATCAGTACTGGCAGGGATGTGTTAGGAATGCTGTCTAGTCTAGCCTTTATGGAAAACAATATGGTGATTCCTCAAAAAACTGGAAATTGAGCTCCCATATTATCCAGGTATGCCATTCCTAGAGATATATCCTAGGAATACAAAAACAAAATACAAAAATGCATTTTGCACACCTATATTCATTGCATCACTATATACAACAGTCAGAATCTGGAAACAGCCAAGATGCCGGACAACATATGAGTGGCTAAACAAACTGTGGTATATATACACTATGGAATATTATATAGCCATAGGAGAGATGAAGTCATGAAATTTTCCTACACATGGATGGATATGGAAACTATCATGCTGAGTGAAATAAGTCAGAGGGAGAGGGATAGACACAGAATAGACTCATCTATGGGCTTTAAGAAAAATAAAAGACAGTATTGTAAGAATGCCCAGTTAGAACAGAGAGGAGGGCTGGAAGGAGCAGCTTACAATGTGAAGTTTACTATAAAGAGTGTGAGTACAGTTGGAGAAATTACTACACTAACAACTATTGTAACCATATTTTATTTTGTTTTGTTTTGTTTTTGTTTTTTCAGGCCACACCCGTTTGATGCTCAGGGGTTACTCCTGGCTAAGCGCTCAGAAATCGCCCATGGCTTGGGGGGACCATATGGGACGCCGGGGGATCAAACCACAGTCCTTCCTTGGCTAGTGCTTGCAAGGCAGACACCTTACCTCTAGTGCCACCTCGCCGGCCCCAATCATAACAATGTTAATGAATGAGAGAAGTAGAATGCCTGTCTCAAATACATGCAGGGCATGGGGGAGGAGGGTTATGGGGGTATTGGTAGTGGGAGTGTTGCACTGGTAAGGGAGGGTGTTCTTTTTATGACTGAAACCCAACTAAAATCATATTTGTAAACTTGGTTCTTAAATAAATATTATTTTTAAAAACAAGATATGTTTGATGACCTATTAGCAGCAGTACTGTAAATCATAGTGCAATAAAAATATAAGTATACACAAAAAAAATACATATAAGGCACTCCTTGTAGTAGCAGACAGGTAAGTGAGAGGAAAATGGGGAGTTGGGAGGATTTGTGTAGAGGTAGTAGACACTGGTGAGAGTTTTAGCATTGATACGTATGCCTGAAACCCAATCATAAATAACTTTGTAATTTTATAGTGACTAAATTTTTTTTAAAAAATTAAGTACTCTGTGTAGAGGAGTGGAGATGGCTCAATGAGTTTTCTTTGCTCACGGTGTTTTCTAAGTGCAACCTGACATGAAGAACATAGTGTGCTTCCTTTGAAAATTTACTGTTATAATCAGATATTACAGTATGATTAGAAAATAAGCTTAGTAATATAGTTGAGAAATTGTGACCGTTGAGGATAGAAGCCACACATGAATTTGGTACAGTTGAAGAGAGCATGAGTTTACTGAGGTAAGTCTCAAGTATTTTACTGTCATGACTTTATGATTTTATTAAACTTATTATATATTTATAAACTTATTTTCTATAAAATGCAGATGTTCAGTACTTTGATTTTTATTAGTAGAAATATCTAGAGATGCTATGAAGTTAGTATAGCAAGTGTAAAAATGTTTAATATGACCATTTTCTATAAAGGTAATTGATTTCTGAAAATAAAAGAAAATATTATACCTATATCATTCCTCCCTTCTCAGGTGCTAAAAATATCTGTAATTTGTTCAAACTAGTTTCTTTCTGGCAGATCTTCTATCTATAAGTATTGATTTTTCAGACACCAGTGAGGTAATAATTCTGCTGTATAGTTTAAAGCCAAATTTTTGGCAATTATCTTAATATAGATATTATATTCTATGTCCTACCAACTGAGATTAATTGATCTCTAAACAGAGCCCAGCAGTGACATAGTTGTACATTAAACTCATGAGGACATGTGTTTTATTATTGGTATTGCCCCACATGCCACATGCTATCCAAGTGACACTTCCATCAGCACAACAACCAAGTGTGCATTTTCTGGCACACCACAACTAAAACTGTAAATCTCCAATTTCCATTGACACTAAAACCAAAGGAGTGATATTACACCAGGTAGGACACTTGCCTTGCACATTACCAAACTGGGTTTGATCCCAGCAACTCAAGATCACCTAAGTCTGCCAAGAATGACCCCTGAGCACAAAGCCAAGAGTAAGCCCTGAGCACTACTGGTGTGACCCCCAAAATAAAGAGAGACTACAATTAAAGAGTGCACAAGAAATATAACTAAAGTATACAAGCCACCTCCAAAGTTCAAGCCACAACTGAAAAAAAAATGTCACAATTAGATGTGTCACATCTGATGATGATGGGAACCCCATTCATCATAGCAACAAAATAGAGGAAGGGGGGACCTTGACGCTATTGAAATGAAATTATATATATAGATATATATATATATATGTATATATAACAAAATCTTAAAAAAGCTAACATCCTGAACTGCCATTCAGAGAAAAAGCATATTATGCTCAATGTAATTTTAATGATGACTAGTTTTTAAGCTATTTTATATTTTAATAGCTATTAGTTTTTATATGTAAAAACTCTAAAATATTGTCATGAATGAAGAAATATTTCTTAAATTGATGGCTGTCAAAAGCTACTACATCAGTGTTTTACAGAGATAATTATCGAGGTTTTTTGGGTTTGGGTTTTGTTTTTAAATAATATCTTTATTTAAACACCGTGATTATGAACATGACTGTGGTTGGGCTTCAGTCACAAAAAGAACACCCCCTTCACCAGTACAACATTCCCACCTCCAATGCCTTCCATATCCCTCCTCCAACACCCTAGGCCTGTATTCGAGATAGAGGTTTTAATCAATTATAGTAAAGTCAATGACAGAATAGGAATAAAACACGCAGTCCCCCAAACTCCATGCATGGAACCTGCTAGGCTTCATCTCATATATTCTATTTGTTGAATTTGTATTAATTTCATATCTAAGCTCTGAATAATTTAAAAAAATGTAAATTTAGTGATAAAATCTAAATAGTTGAAGTGTAGTATGCAGAAACATTAAGGAGGCAAGTTGAAATGCTGCAAAAATGTTCAGAAATGGTTAGGAATGTAAAGAATTCTTGATTGTGAGAAGTAAAATGTTACATATTTGTCAAAATTTTCTTCTATAAGAATTAAATTGTAAACAAGATGGCAAATTTTGAAAGAACTGGAGAAATGGAAGAAAATTCTCAAAAATATAGGTAAGCTTTACTTTAATTTTACATGTTTAATTGATGCTTTTCTCAAATTAAAGCAACAAATTTAAAGTTTTTAAAGATATAAGACTATTTGCATTTTATTGGGCATCAGCCTAATTGTTATTGTTAAATCATTTTAGAAAAGCACCCAAAGACAGTTATGGGATTTGTGGATTTTGTACTCTGGATATCTTCTACTGAATTTTCTGAAGATTCACAATATATAGAGGGAAAGAAAACTTCAAAATAATTTTAATTCAGTTCTTTACAGATCCTTCACTCTACATGATGCATTTAATAAAATGTAGGATTCTGATTTTTTTCACTGACTGTGTATGGTTATGTAAAATGAAAATGGTCTAAAATCTATTTTTACTGCTTACTATAATAATTGTGTCAAATTTGGGTATGTAAGGGGCAAAACTTGAAAGGATCCTTCAGACTACTTTGGTTCATTAATGCTGATATATATATATATATATATATATATATATATATATATATAACTATAAAGGATGATTTACTATGCTTTTCCATCTGCTCTTCTCTCTCAATGCTGTTAGGAGTTAAAGAACTACCTGAGCCCTAATTTGAACACTTTTGATGAGATTTTATAGGAAACATGGTTTCTAAAACAAAATTTAAAAAGAATAGAACTTCTTTTATTATAAAGCTCTAAAGTTTGTATTTGGCGAAGTGGCAGGGATCGAGGGACTTTCAGTCGTTTTTGTCACAGTCATTTGAAAGAAAACTAGCCCAGTAATATAAATAGATCATTAACTTCTGGTGAGATAAGAATAAGTGACTTATCATTTACAAATCTGATAGAAAAACATACTATTTAGCTGAAGAGAGGAATTGGATATTCATTTCTCCTTGATTTTTTTTTTACCAAAGTTACTTTGGATCTATCCACACTTTTGTTTTAGGGATGTGTGCCTTTTGTGGAATTATAAGGAGTATTTAGCATATTTAGCATATTTGCCAGAAGTCAGTGAATAAAATTTAACATTTTCATCTGTGCCTCTTTGGAGTATAAACTATGACTTTGAGAATTTAATAAGACAAAATTAATAGCACACATAACATATCTAATGTATATTTTTTTAAAAAAATAGCTTTCATTCAAAGCTCTCAGTAGTTTGAGAAATTTGTTACAAAGCTTAATAATTATAATTTATTATCTATACACCACTAAGAAAATAATATTAGAGTATTATAATTATATTATATTATTATATGCTATGTAATAATATATACTATATTATAATTCTATTATAGAGAAATAAATAATATTATTTATGATACTAGAAATATTAATAATAAAAGAAAAATAACAGTTGTTAGTAAAAATGTAAAATTTTGAACTCTTTTTTATTGTATAAAAGAAAAATTTATTCATCATTCTATTTTTATGTATTTTTAATCATTTTATTTAAACACCTTGATTACAAACATGATTGTGGTTGAGTTTCAGTCATGTAAAGAACACCCCCCATCATCAGTGCAACATTCCCATCACCAATTGATAATGGCTTATGGGAATTTAAAATTATGCCCTATTATGAACAACAATATAATGGTTCCTTAAAAAATTAAAGTTAGAAGAACCAGAGATGTATCTCAGTGTGATAGAACACTTTTCAGCTGTGTAACAAAAGATGAAGCACATAAAAAAGGAGGAAGAAGAGAACAGGTAGGAGAAAGAGGAAGAGGAGAAGAAGGAGAAGGAGAAGTAGAAGGAGGAGGAGAAGGAAAAGTAGAAGAAAGAGGAGAAGAAGGAGGAGGAGGAGGAGAAAGAGAAGAATAGCAGGAGAAAAAAAAAGCCATCTAGATCCCATGGACAGGCTTAGGGAAGAAAATAGCTACAGCACAGTTGAACCTGAAAATGTTATGCCAAGTAAAATAAGTTTAGCAAAATATATGCTAATTCTATTGATTTGTCAGATCTCCAAACAGAGAATAAAATAGTGATTCCCAGAGGTTGCGAGGAGGAGGGGGCTTTTGGAGTGATTGTTTATAGAAAACATTTTAATTTTTTCAAGATGGAAAAAATACTATAAATGAATAGTGGCTTTGGTAGCATAATAATATGCATGTATTAATTATGTTATGCATGTACCACTAACTATACTTAAATAGTTGATGGTAGATTATGGGAAAAAAAACCTCAAGTTGTATACCATTGTTCTTACCCTAATTAATGCAGATATATTGAATAAATTAAATTTTAGTGACTATGTAAAATATCAAGTTATATCAAATGTGATCTTCACATTTTACATATTTATTTTCCAGGAATATAGAAGAACAAACACCATTGAAAGTAAGAAAGAAAGTTGTTGGACCTATTGAGATAGTAAGTAAGATTAGTTAGAAATTATATATTTCAGAAAATTTCAAGAAATTTTAGTATTGCAAAATACTATTGTTTACAATTATTTATAAGAAAGATGAAAAGTAAATAATTTAATAAAATGCTATTTTCAGTAAAAAAAAAGCAGCCTACAAGTTATACATAAGAGATAAGGAAAAAAATAACAATGCACATATAATAATTCCATATTTTTATTTGTTTTTATATATGTATACATACAGTTGTATGTGAATGTCATGCAAACATGTTACAGGAGATTATGGACAAATGGTGGAGACATTTTTTTTTTGTTTTTTCGGCCACACCCAGTGACACTCAGGGGTTACTCCTGGCTATGTGCTCAGAAATCGCTCCTAGCTCGGGGGACCATATGAGACACTCAGAGGATCGAACCAAGGTCCATCCTAGGCTAACGCGTGCAAGGCAGATGCCTTACCACTTTGCCACTGTTGCGGCCTCAAATGGTGGAAAAAATTGAGAAATTTATGTTATTTAATGTTTATACCAGTTTTCATTGTTAATATATTTTATTAATTGATGTTATTGTTTTTAAAGTTTTATCATTTCTTATCAAATAAATAGCAATTTTCTAAATATTAGATAATCCTCTGGATCAGCAAGACTATAATCACAATGGTTTAGGATTATGTTCAACATTTAGGGTTCCAGTGCCATGATTGAATGGGAGTGAAACCTGTGTAGGTTTAATGCAAACAGGAACTTTACGATGTACCATGTACTATTTCTTGCCTAGCTGTTCCTGTTTTTCCATGTAAAACTCTTAAATACTTGCGAACTATCAGAGCTTGAACAGCTTTTTCAAGATGCCTATTCTAGGAGGAGGTGGAGGAGTAAAAAATCTTATTTGTAGTGTCAGTATCCTACTATGACAGCTGTCCCATAAATATGTGCTATTGCATAGGTAAATGGTAAAACAAGAAAACTCTTGTCTTTGTTAAAAATATATATTAACTTTCTTTTAATATTATTCAAATCAATAAAATACAATTTTATTTCAATATCTTATATCTTGAACTCTCAGTAAGCTAAAAATCTATTTTCAAGTTTTGTTCATATCTTAGCTTGGAAATAGGACTGTGAAAACTAAAGATCAAAGTATTCAGTATTTGAAGGCTAGTTTCTCTTTTTTTATATGTCAACATCTTGCAATTATTATAAAACTTAACTAACAGAATAGATGTTGTTCTGGGTATAAAATTTATGATTAAATTTATTTGATTAACTATTTTTATTTTAGACAGCTAACCTTGAGAAATAAAAATTTGATTATCAAATAGATTTTCTGTAAGTTCTAGGGTTGTTTTAAATACCTTGATTAATTCTATATGAAAGGAATACGCCTTATAAAAGTTTTTTAACCATGCCCATCTCACCTGACTTGTGTCAAACAATTTGTACTGATTTTGTGCCTTATTTTTAACAATGTTTTGAGTCTATCAGAAATACTTAAGAATGGGGACTTTGGAAAATGGAGAAATAATGCAGTCTGGGGTTTATTACCTTGAGGACAACCTAGGTTCACCCCATATAATACCCTAAGCCACAGCAGGAGTGTCCCATGAGAGAGCC